>NC_068938.1:204110603-204400603 GCF_016801865.2 Culex pipiens pallens
AGATGCTAGGCTTTTAAAAGATTCTGAACGAATTTGGAAAGATTCTAAAAGATTTTGAAAGATGCTAAGGATTTTACAAGATTCTGAACGTATTTGGATAGATTTTGAAAGATTCTGAAAGATTTTGAAAGGTTCTGAAAGATTCTGAAAGATTCTGAACGTATTTGGAAAGATTCTGAAAGATTCTGAAAGTTTTTGAAAGATTCTGAAAGATTTCGAAAGATTCTGAAATTTTTTTAAAGATTCTGAAGGATTCTGAATAAATTTGGAAAGATTCTGAATGTTTCTGAACGAATTTGGAAAAATTCGGAAAGATTCTGAATAATTCTGAAAGATTCTGAACGAATTCGGAAAGATTCCTGAAGATTCTTTAGATTTTTTTATTCTTCTGACTTCTTTTGATTCTTTTAATTGTCAGTATTGTCATAATTAAGGCTTCCAACTGTACGGATTTTTTCCTTACCATACGGATTTTCAAACCTCTTCGCAGATTTTTAACAGGCCGGAATTTTTGTAGGGAATTTTGTGCATAATACGGATTTGTACGGAATTTTAACAACTTTTTAATCTTTGAATTGCGTTTTTGATTTGTTCGAAGCTTTTGTTAACTAGAAATTTGTATTTTTCTGTGAGTTTGATTTTAAAATGGAGAGTTTTCCGGGGTTTCCTCAATTCAAACTTGATTATCAATAATTCTAGAGTTTTTGAACTTTTGTCTTCCATATTGAACTTTTGTCTTCCATATATGAGATGCAAAAAGATTCAGAAAATTTTTGAATGATTTTGAAAGATTCTGAAAAACTTTGAAAGATTCTGAACGAATTCGGAAAGATTCCTGAAGATTCTTTAGATTTTGTTATTCTTCTGACTTCTTTTGATTCTTTTAATTGTCAGTATTGTCATAATTAAGGCTTCCAACTGTACGGATTTTTTCCTTACGATACGGATTTTCAAACCTCTTCGCAGATTTTTAACAGGCCGGAATTTTTGTAGGGAATTTTGTGCATAATACGGATTTGTACGGAATTTTAACAACTTTTTAATCTTTGAATTGCGTTTTTGATTTGTTCGAAGCTTTTGTTAACTAGAAATTTGTATTTTTCTGTGAGTTTGATTTTAAAATGGAGAGTTTTCCGGGGTTTCCTCAATTCAAACTTGATTATCAATAATTCTAGAGTTTTTGAACTTTTGTCTTCCATATATTAAAAGGACCTTTTTGAACATGAAAAAACATGAACATGAGAGATCACCCATGGTTGCCCCTCCGTTGCTGAACAGAACCGTAATATCCTTTCAGCACTACTGATTATATGCTTCGACGATCTAGTGGTGTTTCCCTTATCAACAGCATGTATGAATGCGCTGAAAAGATAAAACACCATGATTGCTAAAGCTAGATCAGTTGCGAATAGGTAACAGTCATTGGCCACCAACGGCGCCCGCCATGTCAGTTTGTAGATCTCGATTTTAAGGGACGGGAATGTTAGTTAGCGCAGGTTGCTACTAGGGCAGCTGATTTACTCTGTGCTTACACCCCACAAGCGCCAGGAACCTGAAAATTTGTTAGTAGGATAGGGTGTTTGGTCAGGATTCACCATAGAAGATGATGATGCGACCCAAAATCATAGTGTTTGTTGAAAGGTATTATGTTTTAATCTCAAGGCAAGCAATCGGATGCTGCGGATGAGTCATTTCCCGTTTATCGGCTGTTAACTTTTAATTGAAATGGATTTATCTTAGACAGCCGGCTGTGGAAAGATAGAACCAAAATTATTTGTAATTAAATGATGAAGAATTTAACAGTCTGACT
The DNA here is from genome assembly GCF_016801865.2 of Culex pipiens pallens. NCBI lineage: Eukaryota > Metazoa > Arthropoda > Insecta > Diptera > Culicidae > Culex > Culex pipiens. The sequence goes on from NC_068938.1 coordinate 204,112,414, forward strand.
TTTTAACTGAGATGTTTTTACGAGTTTTACATGATTCATGTTTAGTGGGGTACTGATTAACGAAGCGAACGACGAGTTACGATGTTTATCGAGCTGAAATGGTATGATAAGGTCTTGTTGTTATTGCACACCGACGACGAACGCGAAAAACCCCTGCGACCCGACCGAAAGGCATCGCAAATAAGACTGGCTCAATTGTCATCGATGACAACCAGAACCAGCCGCACTTTTACACACATACACGCACGCGAAAAAAAAAAACAAAAAACACACCGACGACGAACGCGAAAAAAAAACACGACCCGACGGAAAGGCATCGCAAATCAAACTGAGGAAATGGAGAGAAAGAAAATAACATAAAAAATAAAACCTAATCACATAAAACCTACTCACATAAAACCAATCACCCCATGCACACAAATAGCAACACAAAAGAGACGAAAATTATCACGAAAAAACAGAACTGCGCGTCCCAAGAAGCACTGCACTTTGATGGCATTATTCAATTATTATGCCCAATCACCTCATGCACACAAAGAGCGACACAAAAGAGACGAAAATTATCACAAAAAACAGGACTGCGCGTCCACCATATATTAAAAGGACCTTTTTAAAAAAAAATCTAGAATTTTTCTTTTAGAAATTCCTTACTAAATCTATATATACCTTTGCAAAGGCTTTCTAAGCTCTTCGCGCGCTGACCACCGTCCGAGACGGTTGGCTCAGCAGTCTCAGCAAATCGATTGTTTCATTTAATTATTAAGAAATATTCTACGCGCCTGGACAACAACAACAATAACACAACGTAGGGAATTCTGAGTCGGCCCCTTGGCCGGTCATTGGGATATAGGAATTAAACTTTTAGTTATAAATCCAATGCGCATATCTCTACCCAAACAGGAAATGGATTTTATATGTATTTTTTTATTTGGCTCAAACTTTGTGGGGGCCTTCCCTACGGACCGAATTGAGTGCTCGTGTGCGGTTCGGTCTAGCTTGTTCGTTAGCTCGTGGTGAAAACTGGTTTTTCAAAGTGAAAAGCGTTGTAAATCGGTTCAACATTTTTGTCACGTGAAGTACAGGTTGCTGTTTCGTACGGATAAGTGGAGTTTTTCGAGAAAACGTTAAATTTCTGTGAAATCTAAGCGTTTGAATTCCAGAAGGAATTGGTTTAACGTGGGCGGCCATGTTTTCTTTTCTTCCACCAAGCCAGAGCATCTCGCGAGAGCTGTGTTTTTGACAGAGAGAGAGGCTCGTTGCCTCGTGGTGTAGTGTTGGTGCAGTAAGGACCTGGTTGTGTTTGTGTTTTGCTCTCAGAGAGCGTCTGAGAGTGGGAGTTTACGTGTGAGCTGTTTGGTTCGCCGATGACATGTCTTGTTCGGCGCGCGCATCTTGCGGTGGTGTTGTGAGTGTATGTGTAGGGGGGTTTGTGGGGCGGCTGAGTTTGGGTAGCTGTGGAGTGAGTGTCCAAATGAAGAGAGGCAGCTCCTTTCTCGGTGTTTCTGTTGGTGGCTGCATTTGCTGGTGCGAAAGCGAGACTGCGATGAGAGCCCAGCGCCTGCTAAGAGGTGCTGGACGAATGTTCAACGCTCGTCCGTCGCCCGAAGAGGAGGAGGCAGTGTCGATCGAGCAAAGGAAAGGATTTTTTGTAGCAAGCTGTGACCCGGGTCGATGCAAATATTTGGATTGTTCTCAACGCGGGGAGTTGCGGAAATGTGATGCGCAAGGTTTTCACGCCGCACCGAGCGATTTGTGCTGAAAAGCATAGATTGTCTTACAGACAAACTTACAGACATGCGGCCAGGTCAACCTTTGAAGCAGCAGCATGCAGAACCGGGTGAGCAAGTTCCAATAAGAACAATCTTTTGACAGATGTGAATGAGTATGCTTGTGTGAGTGAGAAACTGGGCCGAAACAACTTATCTAGATAACTTTTAATTAGGAGAGCGGTGCCATGTTTTGAGTACTGACAAATATAAAAACTTGTAATGTTGAAATAATCGATGTTTCTATTGTTTCGGCCCAATTGGCAGTTGTGTGAGTGTATCTGTTTATTTTTGTTTTTATTGCAAGGTTTGATATAAGGTTTGATACAAAAAAAACTTTTAGTTTATATACACTGTCGGTTTGGCCGCGCTTGTTTTGTTACGCATACAAATTATTCAACAAATATCGTTAGGTTTTCCGTAAATCACAATTATCTTTTTTTATTGAATAATTTTTTAATATGTCATAAAAAAATCTCTTTTTTATGATCTTATGTTTGATTAACTTTTTTAAAGTATTTAAGTTTACTGGTATAATAAGTTGTGTGTAAGAGTTGGTATGAATGAGCTTGATATATATTAATCAATTTATTTTCCAGGTTTTTCAGATTAAGTTCATAACTAGTGATAAAAATACGCGCGCCAAATCGAACAAATTCTTCGTAAAATTTTGTTAAATCAATTGCGTCATTTATTTATTAAGATTACATTAATTGTTTTGTGATTTTAAAAGCCCTTCCTATATCACCGTTGATCAGAAGGTACGGCGTCGGGTAAATTGTGCAATTATTTTTCAAATAATGTGTTAAATTTTCACGGTGAGAAACTCATTTCTATAGAATCGTTTATCGAAAGACACGCTGACATTTAGGATAGACAATTAGCGCGCGTTTGTTTGTTTGTTTTTTTTTTTTTATTCGATTGTGAGTAGCGGGACCTCGCGGTTACTCTGCAACGTGTTTTTCGGAGCCTTTTATTCGATATTTTACTTTTCTTAAGTCCTTCTTTCATCATCGTTGATTGGAAGGCACGCCGCCGGTTTTGTTCGTTTAAGTTATTGTTTTCATTTCATTACAATCGGTTACGTGGTGTCCTGGTTTCTTTTCGTTTATATTCGTTGATCGTATCATCAAACTATCGATTTTATGAAGCGTAATCGTCTTTTATTTACTATTTTTGAAATTTGCTCGCGCTATCTAAATTGAACAAACAGTAAAAATATATTGATAAGTCCAGCCCATAGCACTACTGCTCGGTTGGCACGCGTTCGATTAAAAAACTTTTTAAATAATCAATTATTTGTCTTTCCGCAGCCGGCTGCCTAAGATTTAAAATTTTCAACCGATAAACAAAATGCTCATGGTCACATCACTGCCACTCGTGAATCCTGACCTCATACCCATCTACTAACCCCCTCAAAACTCATGTGATACTTTGTCGGAGAAGCAGTCGATTGGGCGGTCTCTATCACTCAAGTATCGGACTAACATTCCCATCCACTTCCCCGTGACTCTACCACTGGTCGTGGCCGGCGCCGGTATTGATCAGCATGATAGGGGCCTTTGAGAAGTTGCGAAGCGAGGAAAGATAGCACCCACTCATCTTCCACGGCTCGTGGATGTAACTTCTGGAGGTCCTGGTCAATAACGGAGTAGCAACTGCGGGTGGGCACCTATGCTTATGCTTATGCTTATATACCTTTGCAAAGGCTTTCTAAAACTAGTGAAAACATTTAAACATTTGAATTAACAAATCTAGAGTTTTTTTAAAGGTCCTATAAACTGTTGTGTTTCACATGTCATTTAAAAAAAAAAAAACTCTGGAAAAGTGTTCGTGAAAACACTACGATATTATTCGTAAAAAGCAAACTTGACATTTCGTAAACTTACGTTTAACAAAAAAATTGAAGAACATAATGATTTGATTCAAATCACGGTTTATTTTATGAATACTTTTAAACGTACAAGTCATAAGCACTTTGATAGCATTTTGTGAAATTTGTAAGCTGTAAAAACGACACAGTTTTATATTTTTAATTCTCAAATATATTAAATTTAATTAATCTAAATCATTTATTGACAGTTTTTGATATACCATGGTGTCATATCGGCAAAGTGTACGGATTTTTGCTCAGCAAGAGTTGGTAGCCTTAGTTATAATGATTTTAAAAAAAACTAATTTTATCATTTATTCGAAAAAAAGTCTCAATTCTACCCTGCCTTGCCACTCCAAACCCTCTTCCGGAAACGGCTTACCATCACATTTCCTGCCCACCCGTCATCGATTTGACTTGCCATCTGCATATAAAAACTTCGATTTCAACCCACTTTCCGGGTAAAAAAAGCTCAAGTGAAAAAAACCCTTTCAAGAGATTTCCGTCGATCATTCCGAAAATTTCCCCTCTCCCCAAACCACACAAATCACAATATTTGTGCCAAATAAGAGCCACCATTCATTGGGAGGGCTGAAATCCCAGCTGTCATGACACGTCTCGTGCGCCACGTGCAAATAGCCCGACTTCCCGAGAAAGGCTCAGCAGGAAGCAGGTGAGATGGAAAACTTTTCAAAATATCCTGCTCCACAGAAGGGGGAGGTTGGAGCCGCATGAATCTTGAATGAGTTCTTTCCCGACCCGGGATGATGTGTGAAGAGCAGAGATCGCTCGCGAGCGCACCAGAATCTCAGGGAAAATGCAATGAAATATTCATCGAGAGATCAGGTGAGAAAATGGTGGAGGGGAGAGGGGAAGAATTTCCCACAGAATTTGCACCGGGATTGTGTGGGAAACCCTTTCGTTGGTTGGGATTTGGGCGGAAAGCAAACTCGGATATGGATATTGAGAGGAACACGATTATTGTCTGCAAATTTGCGGTTCGCTTGGTTTGATGTGGTTTGATGGTTGGCATGTGCTTGATGGGTACCGTTGAGATGAGGGAGAAGAGCTTCCGTCAAAATTGAGATGAATTTGAAGCAACTTTAGAGGTAGTTTGAGATTTTGAAATAAAACTAGGTCAAATCAATTTAGCACAATTTATTTGAAATCGCAATCATAATATTCAATAAAACGAACAAAATTGCAAGTCTTCCAAAATTAAATCTACTCGAGCCATTTAAATGCTGTTCCAGCAAATCCAATTCCACTGCCGACACGTTGAAACATTCGCGAAAATTGTTTACAGTGCGGTTCAAAATGTCACCTGCCATCAAATCCTGCAAGAAAAACTCCTGAAACTGCATTTTAGGCGTGTAGTATTGGTAGTAAACCCGTTTGTTCGATTTCTGGTCAAGGTAGAGCCCGAATGTGTAGTAAACCGTGACTTCACTCCTTATCCCTCTAGCTTGTAAATATCCCTCATTATCCTTTGTAAAGGAAAACTTGTCGCAAACCGCTCTCATCGGCACAAACATCGTTAGGAACTTTGAGTTTTGCGAAAGTTCAAACCTCACAATGTTGGTTAAATCGTCTGTGCGACAAGCAAAGTTGCGATCGAATCTTAGGTAGCGTGTTTCGTTGAAGCGGTATAACTTGCGCGACTCAATTCCTTGGAAAAAATCTTCAAATTTAAATTTTTCATGGCTAACTTTGGCCGATGCTTTGGTAACGTTGCACCCAAACGAATGTGATTTTGAAAATTTTGGTAGAAACAGCAAACAGGCCGCGAGGGTAAACAGTGCTTTCATGGTGAATTCTCGAGCTCAACTGAACTTGCAGGGGGACCAGTTCGAAGACTTATAACCATTCTAGTAATTACTTTGTGTAGTAATCTAGTTTATCGAACTTAATCTAAGGACTTTGATCACATTATAATTGTAACTTTATCCGTGACTTCGAAAATGAAGCAATTTTGGTTTCTTCTGATGTAGACTGAAATTTCAGAAACATTATTTCTTGAATTGAAGCTATGATTAAGCAATTCAAACTAATATTAAAACACGTTTTAAGTGGAAATTCTTCGGTAAGTCTGAAGAACTGCGCAAATGTTTCATCGAAACTTCTTATTTTGTATTTTTATATTTAGATGAACATTGTTATGCATTCTTTATCTGAAACGATGCCAATTGAGCAATTCTCTGAGCTCTTGGTCATTCGATTTTCTTGTATTTTATTAATCCAGATGAAACTTTTTTGGATCCTTTGGTATGCCTAAAGAAGCCATTTTGCATCATTAGTTTGTCAATATAATTTTCCATACAAATTTAGCAGGTGTCCATACAAAAATGATAAATGAAAATTCCAAAATCTGTCTCTTTTGAATGATTTTTTTTATCGATTTCGTGTCTTCGGCAAAGTTGTAGGATAAGGACTATATTGGAAAAAATTTTTTAGTTGGTTTTAATTTTGCTTTTTGTCACTAAAACTTGATTTAAAAAAAAACATTATTTTTATTTTTTCTAATTTTTCGATATGTTTCAAGATGCGGGTCATTACATCCCAAGTGACCACGCGTCCAACATCGACCTTCACCAATTCTGCTCATATTTGGCATGGGGATTGTTTTTGCCCCAAAAACAAAGAATCCCAAGTTTGGTGACATTTGGTCCACCCCCGCGCCCGTGGCACCCCCCTCTTTTTCTGAGATTTTTGAAAAACCTCATTTTTAAAATGAATTTTGCTAAGAGAAAAGTTTACAAAAAGTGAACTTTTGGGTATGCATATTTGAAGATTTTTTGACGTAGAATCGAATGGCGTACTCAGAATTTACGTACAGTGTTGCCAGATATGAAAATTTTGCGCTTTAAGTTTTAAAATGCATTTTTAACCCTTTGGACGAGCACTTACGGGAAAACGATTGCTGAGAGTTTTTTTACATTAAATTCAATCAAAACCTCAGGGTAAAATGAATATTTCTTGAGATATCACATTTTTATGTTGGAAAGCTCTGTATTGCAAAGCAAATGTTTTACTTAACCATCAATTTTCAACTGTACATTGCGTGAGAGCATAGTAGGCCTTGAAATTTGAAAAAAAAATCTTTTTTTCAATTTCTTAACGGAAGCAAGTGAATGACCCAAAATTGAATTTATGTATGTATGTATTGTATGCATGTATGTATTTGTGTATGTATGTATTGTATGTATGCATTTGAACCCCCGTCTTGGCAGGACTTGGCGTGGTTCACGGATATAAAAAAATGACAAAATGTTTAATTTCGAGCGCTTCAACAGGAATTTTCTAGTTTTATGGCCCCAGAAGCTAGTTTGATAATATGAGCTTATTTGGTTAATGTTTAATGGGTCCAGTTTTGACCTGAAGTTAGAATGGAACTTTAATTAATTTACTATGGGGAATTTTCACTTTTAACATCTTCTTCGACAAAGTTTCCCAAAACGCTATCAAATTTTCTTATTGTCAAAATTCTCAAAGATTTTGATCCGGGGAACAACTTTGTAGAACATCGCAAAGCGCTAGGAATTGATCCCGAAAATATATAGGTTAATTTTTTGAGCATGTTTATAAATTTTGCTAAAAAAAACTCAAAAAATCCTTCAGGTAAAAATTGGACCCACCAACCCTAACCAAATAAGCTAATATTTTCAGGCTAGCTTCTGGGGCCATAAAACTAGAAAATTCCGGTTGATGCGCTCAAAATTAAACATTTTTCATTTTCTTATATCCGTGAACCACGCCAAGTCCTGCCAAGACGAAGGTTCAAATGTATACATACAATACATACATACACAAATACATACATACATACATACAATACATACATACATAAATTCAATTTTGGGTCATTCACTTGCTTCCGTGAGAAATTGAAAAAAAGAATATTCAAATTCCAAGGCCTACTATGCTCTCACGCAATGTACTGTTGAAAATTGATGGTTAAGTAAAACATTTGCTGTGCAATACAGAGCTTTCCAACTTAAAAATGTGATATCTCAAGAAATATTCATTTTACCCTGAGGTTTTGATTGAATTTAATGTAAAAAACTCTCAGCAATCGAATGCAATTGTCAGTTTTCCCGTAAGTGCTCGTCCAAAGGGTTAAAAATGCATTTTAAAACTTAAAGCGCAAAATTTTCATATCTGGCAACACTGTACGTAAATTCTGAGTACGCCATTCGATTCTACGTCAAAAAATCTTCAAATATGCTTACCCAAAAGTTCACTTTTTGAAAACATTTCTCTTAGCAAAATTCATTTTAAAAATGAGGTTTTTCAAAAATCTCAGAAAAAGAGGGGGGTGCCACGGGCGCGGGGGTGGACCAAATGTCACCAAACTTTGGATTCTTTGTTTTTGGGGCAAAAACAACCCGCATGCCAAATATGAGCAGAATTGGTGAAGGTCGATGTTGGACGCGTGGTCACTTGGGATGGAATGACCCATTAGGGTGTAATATGGTTGTATGGAAAAAAATAAAGTTGTCCAAATTTAGTGAGCACAGCACTTTTTAAGTTCCTTCTGGGGTCCTAAACAACTCCCCAAAGTTTGGGACCGATTGGTTTAGTCCTCACTTTGCGCAAAGCGATTCAATTTTCCATATAAATTTGTATGGGGAAAACCATTTTTTTGGATTTTGATATTTATCAAATCCACGTTTCATGTTATATCAAAACCGGACTCATATTCGGATGCTCTGGAATGTCCTCTACAACTTTCCCGAAGAGAGTATGGTGCTAGCTTGCCCCTAAAAAAAGATACAACGTGTTCAAAACTCGTCTAAAACGTGTTTTTTGCTCGAAAATCACGTTTTAGACGAGTTTTGAGGACGCTATATCTTCTTTCAGGAGCAAGTTAGCACCATACTCTCTTCGGCAAAGTTGTAGAGGACATTCTAGAGCATCCGAATATGAGTCCGGTTTTGATATAGCATGAAACGTGGATTTGATAAATACCAAAATCCAAAAAAATGGTTTTCCCCATACAAATTTATATGGAAAATTGAATCGCTTTGCGCAAAGTGAGGACTAAACCAATCGGTCCCAAACTTTGGGGAGTTGTTTAGGACCCCAAAAGGAACTGAAAAAGTGCTGTGCTGGAAAATCGATTTTGATATTACACCCTAATGACCCATGCATCAAATGCTAACTTTTCAGAAATTTCAAGGATTTGCAAAAAATCTTTGATTTTTTTAACCAATACTAACTTCTCCAAAGTTCAATTTTTTTTAATAAGTGCCCATCAAGATTGTTAACGATAAAATTAACGAGGTTCGATAACGACAATTCTATGGTTCTCGTCGGGACGATAATCTATCGTTATCGTTATTGTTATTCCGATAATTCTATCGGCGATAATTTTATCGACGATTAAGGACGATAACTTATATAAAATTTATTTCTAGAATTGACTAAAACCTTAAAAAATATATTGAATTTTCAAGCGTTCTCTTAGTAAATATTTTATTGATGAAAATGATAAGTTTTAAAGTATTAATACTAAAAAAAACACAAAACATCGTATTTTTTTAAAGTACTCAAATTTTTTTAATTTGCAATATGGGTATCAAACGATTCCAAATTTTGCATGCATGTTCACTGTTTTAGAGATTTTAGAATGAAATACTCAAATTTTCACAAAGACTGTATTTTTTCGAAGATACTAAAATTTTTTATAATTCGCAATATGGATATCAAATGATTCAAAATTTTGAATGTTTTTGAACTTTTTAAGAGTTATTTAAATGAAATAATTAAATTTTCACCAAATACCGCATTTTCCTGAAAAAAACTCATTTTTTAATGATTCGCAATAATAGTATCAAACGATTTGAAATGTTAAATGTATTAATATTATTTAAGAGATATCTGAATGAAAATAACAAAAATGCAACAATTTTTATGATTCGCAATACGGTTATCAAACGATTAAAAATGTTGCATGTATGTAAACTATTTAGAGTTTTTTGAACAAAAAAATTAAGCAAAATTTCGCTTGGTTTGATGCCCAAATGCAAAATTTCGAACCGTCCCATATTACGAGCTATACAAATTTGAGTATTTCTGAGAAAATACGGTATTTTGTGAAAAATTAAGTATTTCATTAAAACAAATCTCTAAAACAGTAAAAATGCATGCAAAATTTCGAATCGTTTGATACCCATATTGCGAACTATAAAAATTTGAGTATTTTTTGAGAAAATACGGTGTTTTGGGAAAATTTTAGTATTTCTTTAAAAAAAAAACTCTTAAACAGTGAATATGCATGCACAATTTCGAATCATTTGATAGCCATATTACAAAATTGAAAAAAATATTACTTTCAAAAAACACGCCATTTTGTGATTTTTTTTTAGTATTTATTCTTTCAACATTACCATATTATCAAAAAAATATTTACTAAGAGGAAAAACTAAAGATGACTTCGCTGAAAAAAACTCGTTCCTAGAACAAATCCTGTTATTTTGGCAGCTGTCTAAAGTTGAGGTACGTTTTTGGCCAAAAGCAACCTCTCGAAAAACATTTTTTCTAATATTTTTGTTGGAATTGCTCAAAAACTACCCAAATGTTTGAAAATATCTACTTCAAACATTGTAGCATGTCAATACGATTCCCTCGAACAACAAACACTGTTAGATGACTTGTTTTTACCATATCGTTGTATTTGAGCATCATTTTAGTTTCATTTTACCCAATATCACATCCTATAAGGGGTGAGATTGGGTCAATTTTCAAATTATTGGCATCTAAAGTAGTGGTCATCAAAATCCACCATATTTTGAGAAAATGTTAGTAAACTATCTAAGAACAAATCTAAGTTGAAAAATATTCGATGGTATTTAAATTGTTTTTGTTACTAAGAAATTACGAGAGGTTTACCGTTTTTTGACCCATAGTCACCCCTACTGACGGTACATAAAAAAAATCAAAAATATAAAAAACTCCATTTTGCATCGCTAGTTTGTCTATATACTTTTCCATACAAATTTGGCAGCTGTCCATACAACAATGATGTATGAAAATTCAAAAATCTGTATCTTTCGAAGTAATTTTTTGAAGGATTTGGTACCTTCGGCAAAAGTTATAGTTGTAATGATACACGGTAAAAAAATGGTTATTTTGAATTCAATTTTTGTCACTAAAACTTGATTTGCAAAAACACTATTTTGATTTTTTTTTCATTTTCTGATATGTTTTAGCGGACATAAATTCCAGCTTTTCAGAAATTTCCAGAATGGGCAAAAAATCTTCGACCAAGTTATGAAATTTTGAATCAATACTGATCTAAAAAAAAAAAATATATTAGTCGCAACATTTTTTCAATTTTATTTTTCGATGTAAAATCAAATTTGCAATCAGAAGTATTTTAGCGGAATTTTAATAAAGTGCACAGTTTTCAAGTTTGAAAATGGTTACAGTTATTATTATTTTTATTTTTGCCCATGTTTGTCCACTATTGAAAAAAAAACATTATTGAAAAGCTGAGAAATTTCTTTTTATTTTACTTTTTTCAACTTTGTTGATACGACTCTTAATTGCGGAGATATTGCCATGTAAAGATTTTAAAACAGGAAAATTCTAGATTAAATTTTCAACACAACCTATGCGCCATTAGGGTGTAATATCAAAATCGATTTTCCAGCACAGCATTATTTTAGTTCCTTTTGGGGTCCTAAACAACTCCCCAAAGTTTGGGAACGATTGGTTTAGTCCTCACTTTGCGCAAAGCGAATCAATTTTCCATACAAATTTGTATGGGAAAAATCATTTTTTTGAATTTTGGTATTTAAAAAATCCAAGTTTCACGCTATACTAAACCGGATTCATATTCGGATGCTCTAGAATGTGCTCTACAACTTTCCCGAAGAGAGTATGGTGCTAACTTGCTCCTGAAAGAAGATACAGCGTCCTCAAAACTCGTCTAAAACGTGTTTTTCGATCAAAAAACACGTTTTAGACGAGTTTTGAACACGCTGTATCTTTTTATAGGAGCAAGTTAGCACCATACTCTCTTCGGGAAAGTTGTAGAGCACATTCAAGAGCATCGGAATATGAATCCGGTTTTGATATAGCGTAAAACGTGGATTTTTTAAATATCATAATTCAAAAAAATGATTTTTCCTATACAAATTTGTATGGAAAATTGATTCGCTTTGCGCAAAGTGGGGACTACACCAATCGTTACCAAACTTTGGGGAGTTCATAAGGACTCTATAAGGAACCAAAAAGTTGCTGTGCTAGTTAAATTTGGACAACTTTATTTTTTTCCATGCAACCATATTACACCCTAATGCGCCATGGGTTACCTAAGCAGATAGGACCTTTTGAAAATTTAATTTAGAATTGATGTTTTCTAAGTCTCACACAAACAACCCAATATTTTCTTATGTCGATATCTCGGCAACTAAGGGTCCGATTTTCAATGTAAAAATATGAAACATTTGTGAAAATTTCTGATCTTACCAAAAAAATGATTTGATTTTTTTTTGTTGAATAAAGATCAAAAGGGCCAAACATTCAATATTAATTACTTCTTTGTATGAAACAACAAAATCATTTTCATTTTTCAAAATTACAAAATTGATTCAGTTTAAGGAGATTACAGAATTCACTGATATCTACATTTTTCAACAGACCTGATTCAATATTCAAACAATTAGTTTTTCGTTTTCAAATAAATCAAAGATTTGGAATACTTGAAGCAACCGACGATCTTTCTAATAAGAAGATTTATCTTTTTTCAAACGAATGATTTTCAAGATTTCGTTCTATAAAATCTTTAAAATAACTTTTGTTTAAAATAAGCATCAGTAGATCTCATTAGATCATCTGAACAAAAATGTTAACAAAACAAACCAAATATATCACCAAAACCTCAAAACACAAGAATGCTGACGAGAAAAAAATTACCATCTGAAAGTGGCATTTAGTCACTGCTTTAGACACTTCAGAAGTGTTCATTATTCGACTGTGGCTGATGGTCTGTAATTCTCCTCTGAGCTCCATTCCAAGTGGCTCATCTTTTGATTCGGCAGCCTTCCCAGTTGCTGAAGACCCCGTGAGCTCATCAGCCCACAGTCTTTATACCGTCCACAAAAGGGTGGAATTTCAATCAATTCTTATGCAAATTTTCCTCCCCCTGTTTCAAGTGCAAAGCCGACAGCCGGCGGTGAAGTATTTTTGGCACGTATCGGACACTCCAAATGACCATATTACCGATGGCAGGCACGTACTTAGTGGACTCACACATTTCGCCACATCGGTGCTAGGGTCTTTCGGCTCTTTCTCTAGGTTGTATTATAGAGCCCCCCCTGGGATTTCAAGTGCTAGTTTTGTGCGGACGAGACCTTCAATTGGTTGTTGCTGGGGTTGAAACGTGGTTTTTTGTCACTGGGTTGTGACGTGAGGATGGTCACATTTGATGTTGCGTAATTTTTTAGGTTGAGTAATTTTTGACCTCTTAAAAAAATTTCAAAAAAGTATGCAGGTTTTCGAAAGGATCTAAAACCAATTTGCGCCAACTGTTTACCAAACCAGTGAAGCAAATTTTCTGCGGTTCTACCAGAAAAAAAAGAAACCCTTTGAAAGTGACACACGAAGTGCAAAAATCAACAGTCAGTTTCCCTGCACATTTGTGTACTAAACATGAGGTTTCGCCCCCCTCTCCACAAAGCAACTCAAAAAGTTCAGCAAGAAAGAAGGTGTTTGTGGGGGTGGTTTTGGACCGAGCATTAGCTTGGCAATTTGCGACTTCTTGTCACACTTTTGTGGTGATCTCGGCCAGAGTCAACATGTGCTGTGCACTGGAAAAAGATCTAAATAATTTTTCTGGTGATGAAGAAACCCCTGGGTCCAAACGGAAAGGTTGGGCTAAGCAATTTGTGTGTGTGTGAGAAAAAAAAAGCCAACCGAAACCTCTGATGTCTGATTAGCATAACCACAGTTTTGAGCACAGAGAGCAGCATAATGCAGCCGATGTTTGCCCAGCGTTGGATGGTGGTTATGGAGCTTGAAGTCATTTTTGCATTAGTTTCGCTAGGTGTGTGGATTGAGCAATGCTAGCGGTCGAGAAGGTGATGACGTCCGTGGAGGCATTCGAGCTGGAAAATGTGATTTTCCGAGGTAAAATTGAGTTGAAATTTTGGGAAGATGAAATAGTATTCACTTGTACTCATTTTTTAAATCATGAACTTTCGATAAAAAAATAATGTTGCAAGCATGACCAGCTTGAAAAAGAAAATTGGAATCGAAGAACATTAGGATAAGTCAGTGGTCACTATAATACTATAATAATTTTCTTTTCTGTGTAGTGTAACCCGAGCAGACGGAAATAACGAGGGAATAACGTTTTTTGATATTTGAAAATACTAGGCCAATAACATTTTATGTTATTTATAACAAGATTTGTTATTCGTCGTTATGAATTTTTTGTTATTGGATTATTATTGTAACAATAGACAAATAACACTTTTAGTTATTCTTCGAAAAAATCTTTGTTATTATTTTTTGTTATTTTAACAACTAATCCGATCATCCCAATAACAGTTGGAGGTATTCTTGCACAACAAAAAATTTTATTCTAAAGTTGTTTTGGCTTTCAACCAATATCAGACCAATAACACATTTTGTTATGATAACATAAACTGTTGCCTTATGCAAAAATGGATTTTTCAAGAAGATTCCATAACACTTTCTGTAATTTTAAAATTATTTGTTATTGAAATGACATCTGCCCAGAAATGAAGAAATGTGAAATAAGGAACGCAACAAGTAACTTTTTCAAAACTTTTTTTAAGTAAAATCGCGAATTCTCGTTATGTTTATATATCAAATGTTTTGTAATTGTCTGCTCTAAAACTTTGTAGAACATTATTACACTTTAAAAAACAACCCTGCAAAGTTAGAAAAAAACGAAATTATAAAATGAAAAATTTTGTTCTAAATGAAAAATTACCCTTCTGGATCAATGTATATTCGAAAAGTACATAAAATTTGCCATAAAATGACATGTTCCAAAATTTAACAGTCGAGTAAAGGAAAATGGGAGAGTTTTTAAAACTTTTTCAGTGTTTTTTTCGATGAAAAATAGGTTTTTTTTTAAATCAGGCGTACAATTTTACATAAAAGTCACTTTGACACCAAATTTTTATTTCATCACCGTTTCAGGCTGCAAATTATTAAATAACACCTCTTTTTTCGCACGTTCAAAAATGGAAGGGTCGTACCACCCCTCCGTCACGAGATATCGAAAAACGGACCTCGGATTCGTGATCAGGGACAAAAGTTACCCCTTAGGAAAAAGTTTCACGCAAATCAAAGAGGGTTCAGGGCAACTGCTGTGTGAGTTGGCGGAGAATTACCCTATTGTATGCTGGAACAATAACAAACAACAAAAAATTCTAAAAACATAAAATCAAAAACTCACAAAAAATGCTTCAAAACTATTTTTAAATAGCAGCTAGAATTCAAAAAACAAAACAAAACACAAAATTTATGACATTGAGCATGTTAAACTGCAAAAAATAACAGATTTAAAAAAAAAAAACTTTTTGAAATATTTTTAAGAAATCATCAAAATTTTTGTGATTCATATGCAAACACGAAAGATTGATAAGAAAGTATCCGATAATAATTTAATTCAGGCAAACACGTAAAAGACTTTCAATTTCTTTTACATGCTCATTCCCCCCAAAGAATGCTCATATTTCTCCCAGGGAGGAATTCCTCACTGGTTGAGAAACACTGGTTTAGAGAGGGAGGAAATCTCAAAATTAAAAAAAAAATCTCATAAAATACCTAATGATTGTTTTCCCATCATGTTAAATAAATAAACAAATTAAAGATTATATTTTTTCGAAATATTTGAAAAGATTTCGAATATTGAAACTATTTCGAATATACTTTTTTTACTCTTTTGATTAATTTTAAATAAGGCTTTGAATAGTAACTCTACCCAAGAAATCCTGAAACAACAAATAAACAAATAATTAAAATAAACAAAAAACAAAGAAATGAAGTCTAAAAACTATAATTTTTTTTTCACTTTAGATTAATCAACTCGTAGAAAATAACTTTTTTCACACAAAGCAAACTAAAATTATAATGCTTTATTATTCAAAATATAAAAAATTAGCTAAGAAATCGAAAAATATTTCATTTTCTTTTTTAACCAACTTATGCCCAATTTTTATCGACACTTTCATTTTTAACTTATTCCGGGGGTCGTTTTGAACAACTTTTAATCTACGGAAAACTTTACTTTTCTTGTTTTTTTTTTTTTGATTTCCTTGTTTAATTTTAACATTTTAATTTGCTTATATCATGTTGAGTTAATGTTTGTTGGGCTTATTCTACCACCTCCTTGTATAATCTTTTGCTTTAGAGCAATTCTAGCTCAAATCAGAATTTTTTATGGAGCCAATAGTACTTGAGAATAACATTTGAGAAGGGCGTAAGGTATTTAAATATTTTAGTATTTTGCAATTTTAAAATTACTGTATCTCGAAGCCGTTGCATCGTATCAAAAAGTGGTCAAAGACAAACTTGTAGGAAATTTGACGAGCTTTCTGAAAAAATACACTGAAACAAAAATACACGCCACTTTTATGTCATTTTTCAATTTTTAAGTTTAAAAGTTAAATTTGAAGGTGATGTCACGATTTTTTTTTCGCTCAAAATTTTTGAGGAAATACCCTAAGATGTTACCAAAAGACTGACGAAAAATGCAGGATGGTATGTCTCTCCTAAAAAATACAAAAATCATTTACTAAAACTGTTTTTTTGAAAAGTGGTCTAAACGTCAAATTTTTTAAAAACCGATAGT
Source organism: Culex pipiens pallens (assembly GCF_016801865.2). Lineage (NCBI taxonomy): Eukaryota > Metazoa > Arthropoda > Insecta > Diptera > Culicidae > Culex > Culex pipiens. The sequence continues at coordinate 204,128,888 of NC_068938.1, forward strand.
GGGAATCGATTCCCCAGACAATTTTACATAAAGTCTCCATATTGACCATTGTCCTATGTCCAATCCTTGGGAAGATACAGCGGTTTTAAAAATAAAAATGTTGAAAAAACGGAATTTTTTGTGGTTTTTGGCATTTTCTATATGACTAACTTGGTTTTTCAGTCTCGTAAATATTTTTACCGGAAAGCTCGTCCAATTTCCCATAAGTTTGCCTTTATTTTCTGTTACTTTCAACTCTTAAGAAAATACGTTTTGTTTATTTCTGACGTGAATCAAAAATAAATTTTCTTTAAAAGTTTCAAGAAATAAATGCTTCACAAAAATTGTAGAAAATGATCACCAGAATTTTCTCTTCTTGACTCACGTTGAAATTGTGTACTTATTTAGGACAATTTAACGTCTGAGTTGTGTGTATATTAGAGTGTAACAAAATTGACTTTTTTGGCGGGCATTCAGGGGTTTGTTCCGGTGGGCATATTGAGCCCAAATCCAGAATATGAGCTTGATTGGACGTAAAAGGAACTGGCGCTCCGCCCTTCAATTTTAAATGGGATTTAACCCGTAAAAATACATTTTTTTTTTAAATGTCACTATTTGAGGCATTTTGGCCACTGAGGCTTTTATTTTCAACATCATTGGCGTGTAGGCAAAATCAAATGGCATCTCGGGCGTCGCGAGGTTTGATGCAAAGTTTTTTTGCCGGAGCCGATTTTTCGAAACAAATGCCAAACTTTGAAGGCCTGTACCGAGCTCCAGGGTGCTCCAAACTTCAATGTTATTTATACCAAAAGATGCGCAAGGATCTGGCCTACACGTCAGTGATATTTTTGATAAACGCATTGGTGACCAAAATGCATCAAAAATAGACATTTTTGAAAAAAAAAATGTATTTTTACCGGATAAATCTCATTTCAAATTGAAGGGTGGAGCGCCAGCTCCTGATACGTCCAATCAAGCTCGTATTTGGATTTGGGCTCAGTATGCCCACCGGAACAAACCCCTGAATGCCTGCCAAAAAGTCATTTTTGTTACATCCTAGTGTATATGATGTTAAAGCATAATACTTTTCCAAACTCTTAGTTTCAACAAGCTACTCGCATTTTATAAAACTATTTATTCATTAATTTTTTTTAATTTCAAGCTGCATAACTTCTCTCATCTACTTTTTTATTATCCTTAATTTTTAAAGTTCCCACAGGCTGCCAGCTCCCACGTAAAAAAATCCAGGAAACCTGCACTGACCTATTTCTACAACTGACCCAAAGAAACTATCTCAATTTTAATTATCTCTCCACGTATCACCGAAAGCCGTCAGCGGTCTGTCAAAACAGTGACAAGTCCCAAATGGGTCACGCAGCAGGACCAACTAATAGAAAAAAAGAGGGGTGCTGACATTTGTATGCCCTAAAGCCACATTCTTTTACATAATAATCTGGTGGATACTTTGAGCACCTGTTAATCGACCTGTTGGCCAGAAATGGAACTTCACGACTTCTCACAAATTGAAACATTTTCAAAATCGTGCGTACAAAATCCTTCGCTGACAGGTGAACTCAGCAAAGGCTTAAGGTTTAGCCCTCCTTCCTTGAGAAAGCATTGAGCCAATGAATCCAATTAAAAAGCACTTATCGATATTCGGAGGGAAACAGAGGGGAGGCAAAGTGAAATGAAATGTGATTTAGTTAATTTAAGAGCACACAGAGGCTGAGCACTAAACCATGTAATAGTACTTAGAGCGGGCAAGCGAAAGTTCTTAGCCCGGGCTTATCTCATCTCATCCATAAGTGGATTTGTGTCCTTCTTCTAAGTATTAGCTACCGTACAACTTGTCGTTCTAAAGAGGGGGGCCCGTAAATCTTGTGCTAGTTTACGATCTGCAAAATGTTTCGAATTAGCATCTCAAAGCTCGACAGCCGCATGACACTTGAGGAGAAAACAAGAAGAAGCTCCTTTCTGTAACACGTACAAGAGGTACACACATTCATTGCCGTTGCCATTGCTCATCCTGGCTCGTGTCGTGTATGTGTGTTGTAATTTACCAGGTCACATACACACGTACATAATTTCATAGCCCAGCCTTAAGAAGTATGCGCAAATAGACAGGGGGCTTTTATTTACAACCATCTGACCGTAAATTTGCTGCTTTTCTTACGAATGTCATTTGCGGGACAGGGTTGAAAAAAACTGAAAATTGTCATCGTCAATTTTGTTTATGAAACTATTTAGGAAATTTCGATGAAGAATGAGAAACGTGTATTTTCGTAAAACAAATAAATTCACAAAACACCATCGCTGCCAACTCCCTGTCCCAACTTACAAGAACATCACCGTGTCAAGCTGTGGCTGTCGACTGCAAGGTGTAATGTAATGCTCCTTCTACAACAGCAGGGCAAACCTTTCAAAGCCTTTCGTTTCACAGCCCATAACCACAAAACATCCTCCACCCACTCCTCCGCCAGGATCAGTTGTTGTTCTACAAAAAGCATCATCATCCATCTGTCTTACTGAAGACTAGGGACAAGCTAGGAAAGTTGGTTGGGGGGAAATAACATACAAAACATACGAGAGTTACACCTCCTTGCACTACCTACATTATGCAGGGACAGAACCATTCGAAATGATAATAATAATCATAACCCTTTCTGCCTCTGGTTTCTTGTAGTGTTGTTGTGGGGAAATTCTAGCTCACTTCACGGGAAAAGGAGCGCCACGATGAAGCTAGGAAAATCCTGCCAGCTATAGGGAAAAGGCTATAAACATACATTTTCATTCCATTTTCATGGTGATGATGGGAAGATGGTGTTATTTTGTGGAGTGAGTTTTGTTTAACGAAATTTTCAATTTTCTAAAATTGTAATTTATTTATAAACTAAAAAAAATAACTGTGCACGACAACCAAGTGAGGTCTGAAAAAATCACAACCAGTGTTATTATAATTACCACTACCACCATCATCACCATCAGTATTAATTTATATCCGGAACTTCATCCTGTAATATCGCCTCGCTATCATCACCATCGGGGGCTTCCTTAGCCGGAGCCCCACCGTGTCAGCGCGTTCCGCGAGCTTTCATGTAAGTCGTTAAGGTACACGGAGAAGGGCAGATACAGGAATTTACATAAAAGGCAATATAGCAGTACAAATAACGCTTAATATTGCGAAATGGTAGCACATGCTCTTTTTGCGTTTCTCACTGAAGAAAGGCTTGAAAATCTTTGGATTTCAAAGTTTGGAAAATCTACAAAATCTTAACAGTTTTTAGAGAAAGTCACTACGGATTTCAAAATATTCGGTAATGCAATTTTGTTGCAGATTTAGATAAAATTTAGAACAAGTAAAACTACATATAAATGATACGAAAAACATACCAAAAATAATCATAGAGATTTGTTTTCAGCCGTTCTAGAAATCTTATTGAGCAATTCCATGTCAAATAGGGAATCGGTTGTACCCGACCCTTTCCGATTTCAATGAAACTTTGTAGACATGTTATTCTACGCTTATATAAGCCATTTGTTTCACTCGATACTGACATTTGAGAAGAGCGTAAGTGTTTGAAATATTGGTGTACTTCGTAATTTAAATATTGCTGTATCTCGAAGCCTTTGCATCGTATCAAAAAAAGGTCAAAAACAAACTTGCAGAAATGAGTCGGGCTTTCTTAAAAAAAATACACCGAAAGAAAAAACACGTCACTTCAAAGAGATTAAAAAATAAATAAAAAAGTTGAAAAAATAGGATTTTTGGTGGTTTCTGACAATTCAACAACAAATGCTGTTAAAATAACAAAAAGTGTGAAGTAATCCTGCTTGAATAATCCATTTTTGCATAAGAGTTTAATAACAGTTTATGTTTTCATAACAAAATTTGTTATTGGTCTGACATTTTTTGTTATGGAAGAATACCTCCAACTGTTATTGGGATGATCGGATTAGTTGTTAAATAACAAAAAATAATAACACAGATTTGTTCGAAGAATAACGAAAAATGTTATTCGTCGGTTATTACAATAACAATCCAATAACAAAATTATCATAACGAAGAATAACAAATCTTGTTATAAATAAAATAAAATGTTATTGGCCAAGTATTTTCAAATATCAAAAAATGTTATTCCCTCGTTATTTCCGTCTGCTCGAGAAAGCTCGTCCGATTTCCAATCAATTTGCCTTTATCTTTTTGTAATATTGTATGTTATTTCCACAACAATTTTGAGCGAAAAAAAAATCATGGGCTTACCTTCAAATTTGACTTTTTAACTTAAAACGGCTTCGAGATACAGCAATATTTAAATTACGAAATACAAAAATATTTAAAACACATACGCCCTTCTTAAATGTCATTATCGAGTGAAACTGGCTCCATATACACAAAAATAGATTACATGTCTCAATTTTTTTTTAATATGTTGTTTTTGCCAAAATCGTAGAAAAACGCCATTTTTACCACTCTAATCGGCCAAATTGGCGCATTTTTGATCTGAATTTACTGGTTTGATGTGGAATCGCTTTAAAAAAACTATGGTGATTCAGAACTGTGAGACATTTTGAACAAATTTTAGCAGCATTTTTTATTTTTTTTCCTTTTTTATTATTTTGTTATGTTTTTATTTTATTTTTTATTTTAGTTTCAAAGATTTTTTCATAAAATTAAGTACCATTTTTTATTTCTATTTCAATCAAATAATATTCGAAATTGTTGCCTGCCACAAAGATTTGTTTGTGTATGAGGATCTTTTCATTACATGTTTTTTTTCTCTGTAAAGTTTTAAATTTTAATTAAATTTTTTGGCAGTTATAAAACTTAAAATCTTGGTTTTTGTTTTGTTTTTTTTTACTTTCTAGAGAGAAACAGTATTGATTTTTTTTTTCAAAAATCAATTCTGAGTTATGCTCAGTTTTCGAAAATTATATTCCATTTTTTTTATAAGAATGAAACTTTGTCCTTCAATTACAGAATACTGAATATTTTTTGAAAAAAAATAGCCATTCAGTCAGTGTGATAAAAAGTATTTTTAAAACATGAATATTTTTTTCCGTGTACCTAAGTCTAAAAACAACTTTGTCGAAAACACCAAAGCAATCATAAAATTCCTTCAGTCTGAAAAATTGTATGGAAAATCCAATGTTTCCGAATGGCCTATTAACATAAAGAATGCATGTACAAAGTTTCAACGAAATCATATATATTTTTTTGAAATAATGTATATTTTGTTCAAAAATAATTAACTAATCTTGTAAAGTAACAATGCCATTCATGTTCAAAAATTTACGAAATTTCATCCTTATAACTATTTTTATTTCAGTTTCTTATATCTTCTTCCCTATCCTGGAAAACAAACCAAATAACAAAATTTGTGAATTTTATTTTATTATAATCGTACTTTTCAGTCCATAAAAGTTTTAATCTTTGAACACATTTTTTAATGAAAAAGTTATACTAAATTGTGACAGCTTGAAAAAACATATTGAAGGGAAAATTATAAAATTTTCTAAATTCGTAATACAACAAAAATTAGTAAATTACATTATTTTACGTAATTAAGAAACAATGCAAACAATATTGTTAAAAATGCTCAATACATTTGACAAATTTGCAAAATATCTATGAATTGATGATTTTTTTTATAAAACTTTCCGTCTTTTTCCGATATGTGATAAAAAATATTTTTTTTATATAAAAAAACCATTTATGGATTTGCAAACAAAAATAAACGTTATGAACTGCTTTCACAATCAAGTTTACGAGTTATTTTTTACCAGGCCGTTGCAAATATTTTGTTAAGTTTATGTCCCTCGCCTCTGACCAAAGTCGAAATAAAAAAATAAAAAATAAAGTTTAAAAATTGAAGTTATAAGCCATGGATTCAACATTTGAATAAAAAAAACATGCATTTTACACCTGTTCATTTGTTTTGTAATCATTAGTTTCCAAAATATCTAAATATTGACGAAAATTTTATTTTTCGCGAAAAAAAAAATAGTTTTTGCGGTGTTGTACAAACATGCTCAATATGACTATCAATGCAGAAAAATGTATTTTTGATTGTTTTCAGTTGATTTAACTTCTATTTTCATTGAAATTTTGAAGTTTCAAAAAAATGTTTTTTTGCCCTCTGATTTTTCGAACAAATTTTGAAGGGGGCGACATAAAGCTTTGAAAAATATTTGCAACGGCCTTAATCTTGAGCAATATTTTTTGACCACTGAAAATGTTAAAGGGAGAAAAAAATAAATATAAATTTTTCATTCATCTCATGAAGGTCTGATTTATAAGAGCTTTTTGGTGTTATAAATGAAAATTGGTCTTGAATAACTTGAATATTTCTTGTCCTTTACAACTTGGCAACTTTGCCAAAAAATATCTGCAGTTCTATTAAATGTTCTAGAACTATTGAATACAATAAACATGAAAATGGTTGTTGAATAATATTTCAGTGAATTGTTTAATATGTAATCGGTTATCATTTAAGTTGTGAACATTGATGCCATTGTCCAGATATTTTTTGGGAAATTTATTTAATTTTGATGTCTTAATTTTTTATTTTGTATAAAATGATTTTAAGATCTTACTACTACTACACATTTGAAAGATTAAGATTTGTAATACATTTAATAAATATTATCATAAAATTGTAAGGAAGACTTCTTACAACCTGATAGTGTATTAGGTATGTGCTGTGTACATGATAGACCACTGTTGAAAAAACTTCAACAAATTTTGAAATTATTTATTGTGCATTAAAACGTTATTTTGCATAAATGAGTTTGTTTATTTATTCTAACAGTTGAGCAATTCTCTACGAAATCTTTTTTTTTTTACTTTTAATTTTTGTATTTTTTAAACGTTTTGATATTTACGTAAGCTAATTTATTATCCAGGTTTCTACCACACTGAAAAAAATATTCTCTTTTCAGTTATTAACAATGTAATTAAGCTTATAACTGTAAGCCCTTACATCCAATTGAAATGCTGTCAAAGGCAAACTTATGGGAAATTGGACGAGCTTTCCGGTAAAAATATTTACGAGACTGAAAAACCAAGTCTGTCATATAGAAATTGCCAAAAACCACAAAAAACCCATTTTTTCATCATTTTTATTTTTAAAACCGCTGTATCTTCCCAAGGATTGGACATAGGACAATGGTCAATATGGAGACTTTTATGTAAAATTGTCTGGGGAACCGATTCCCACTATGGGTTTTTTAAAATTTTGACGATTAGACCACTTTTCAAAAAAACAGTTTTAGTAAATGATTTTTGTATTTTTTTAGGAGAGACATACCATCCTGCATTTTTCGTCAGTCTTTTGGTAACATCTTAGGCTATTTCCTCAAAAATTTTGAACGAAAAAAAATCGTGACAACACCTTTAAATTTAAGTTTTAGACTTAAAAATCAAAAAATCTCATAGAAGTGGCGTGTATTTTTGTTTCAGTGTATTTTTTTCAGAAAGCCCATCCAATTTCCTACAAGTTTGTCTTGGACCACTTTTTGATACGACGCAATGGCTTCGAGACACAGTAATTTTTAAATTGCAAAATACAAAAATATTTAAATACCTTACGCCCTTCTCAAATGTTATTTTCGAGTACTATTGGCTCCATATACACAAAAATGGCTTATATAGGCCTAGGATAACATGTCTAAAAACATTCATTGAAATCGGAGAGGGTCGGGTACAAAAGTACCAGAAAAAATCCTGATTTGAGCTGGAATTGCTCAATTTTCCTTACAAATTAGGCAGCCATCCATACAAAAATGATGTATAAAAATTCAAAAATCTGTATCTTTTGAAGGTTTTTTTTGATTTGGTGTCTTGAGCAAAGTAGTAGGTATGGATAAGGAATTCGCCGAAAAAAAATACACGGTAAAAAGTGTTGGTGAATTTTTATTTTTATTTTTGTCTTTAAAACTTGATTTAGAAAAAAACACTTTTTTTATTTTTTTATATGTTTTAGCGGACATCAAATGCCAACTGTACAGAAATTTGTAGGTGGTGCAAAAAATCTTTGATCGAATTATGAATTTTTGAGTGAATACCATTTTTTCAAAAATTCGAAACAATGATTGCCGATTTTTTTTAAACGTCGTTTTTCGATTTAAAATAAAATTTGCAATCAAAAAGTTCTTAAGTTCAATTTTGATAAAGTGTATAGCCGTTTTAAAATCAAAGTCAATTTTTAGATAACTTTTGTGAAAATAGTCGCAGTTTTTCAGTTTTTTTTTTAAATTAGTGCACATGTTTGCCAAACTTTGAAAAAAAAGTTTTCAAAAGCTGAGAAAATTCTTTATATTTTGCTATTTTGAACTTTGTTGATACGACCCTTAGTTGCTGAGATATTGCCATGCAAAGGTTTTAAATCAGGAAAATTTAAGTTTTCTAAGTCTCACCCGAACAACCCACCATTTTCGAACGTCGATATCTCAGCAACTTATGGTCCGATTTACAATATTAAAATATGAAACATTCGTGAAATTTTCGATCATTTCGAGAAAAATATTTTCAAAAATTTTAAATCACGACTAACATTTCAAAGGGGCCAAACAATCAATATTATTAATTGTTTAATGTTTGACCCCTTAAATTAAAATTTATTTTATTTTGTTAATGTTTAAATTCATTTTAACAGTGTCTAATGGCACGGGATGGTGCCAGCAAACTGACCTTCCCTCCTCCTCTCTACTCACTTGACAAGGTGGTGGCTCTGACGGTAATGATGAAAGATTGTGATAAGATTTCACTTCTCTTGCACGCCTTTGGGAAAGCCGCGTCCGCGGCCAACGACGTGTGAGTCGGCGCTGCTACCAGGAATCAAGTCAAGCTTCTTGCGTTGGTTTTGCGGTATCTTTGGGTTTATTTTGAACAAATTTTAACTTTTTGAGCAAATTTCAAACGTTACGTTTCCTATGCTCGCAACGCAAATGTTGAACCTCAAATCGTTGCTCAAAGCCCTTTCAAAGTCGCCTTAGAAACAGAAAATTTGCCACCATACACTGTGGCATTCGCATTTTACGGTCTGCACTAGTTTTAACGCACATGACGACCACTGCATGCTAATTTAGCAACCAACTAGCGTGACCAAAAAATGGCGCGGACTTATTACATGGTTATCATTTCATATTTTTTCAACCAGCGATGTAACCAATCGCGAACGAACCCTCATTAGCTATGCTGACCGAATGGGATTTGTTTTTTTTTGTTTTCCGCGGGAAAATGTTGTGAAAGCGGGATAGTTGATTAAATTTTCCTGATGGTTTATGCAAAACAGAAGGTTTAGTTAGCGGTAGGTCAATCGTGCAAAAGCTACCTCATTTTTTTTTTAATTTATCAAATCAGTGGAAAACTGCAAACCGCAAATCATCGGTCGGTGAATATGCAAATGTTGATCGATGCCAGAATGATTTTGTCGTATTTGGTTTCGTGGAAGTTCATTTGGCTGGAAATGTGATAACCAAATGGAAAATATTATTATTTTTTTGCGGGGAAATTATGCGATGCATCAGTTAAATTGATATTGTTATTATTAATGGAAGCATGATGCTTGAAATTGATTTGCTCAAACATACAACGAAAATCAACTCTAATAGTAGTTTATGCAACAAGTTGCAAAAATATGATTTTTGTACGAGTCGTACATTTATCCAACGAGGTTCACCGAGTTGGATAAATACGAAGAGTGCTGAAAAAATCAATTTTTGCAACGAGTTCCATACAACATTTTTTGCAATTCCAAAAAAACACACAATGAGTGAATTTTTAAGTCAAATTTTCATGTATTTTGTCAATAAATCGTTTAAATAAAAAAATGTTAAAAAGTGTTGCTATTCAATTCTGTTATTTTTGGTACAGATAGGTAGGCTATTTCGTCGTTCAAGAATGACAGGAAAAGTAAGTAGTTTCACGACGGAATTGCAAAAAGTATTTTTAATACCTGTTCACAGCAATCACAAATTTTCCCAGACAGCTTATGTCTCCAGTCGAAAATCCGCTTGTGGATCCATGTACGGGCACTAACCTGAAAATTTCAGAAAAAGAAGAAAGAAAACAAATGATTAGGAAACGATACCATCGAAAATAACCGCTAATTTATCAATTTAGTCGTGTCTTTTTCCCATAACTTAGGGAAATCTCTTACGTACAAAACGCGATACTTTACGCAATTATATGGGGCCCCCCATTACAAAACATTAGAAACCCCTTAAAAAGTCTGAAACAAAAAACAATAGGCAAAAACACAACTCCGAAAAATCGAGCAAGAGAGAGTGAAAAAAAGCCAAACCAATTAAGCAAAGTGATCCTCCTCTCACCTGTCCAAGTCACTGCTACTAGTAGCAGCAGCAGCACCCCATTTAAGGCCTAGCGAGAGAAGGGTAATAAAGTTATGAACATGGTTTTCAACCATTAACGCGCGACTGCGCGTAAGTTAGACTGAGCTTAGCGCACTCTCTTTTTGTGAGACTAATCTGACCGATTTGGATTTGTGCAGCAAAACAGAAGCGTTTTTTTTTTTTGTTTCTGTTTTTCTGAGAGTTTCATAACCTTTATTGTCGTAAGCAAATGAGACAGTGAAAATTGTTACATAAATGACCAAAATTCTTTCCTAATTTGGCTTAAATGTGTCATCCTGGAAGCATAAAGTATCACAAATTTAAACTCTCACTGTTTATGGATTTATTTGTGATTTCCTAAAACAAACAAACAAAACAAACTGAAAAGGAAGTCATCATTTCACTTTCATTTCTCGACTTGCCTGCTTCTCTCACCGGCAAACAGGTGATAATTTGCCAAGAAAAAAGTGTCAACTGCCACTTGGGAAGCAAACAGTTTTATTTTTCGCTCCAATGAGCTGGTACAGTATGCTTTTCCTAGTTAGGAAGTTAATGTTTGAGCAAGAAATTGACACTTTTTTTGCTGTCATAAAAGATCATGTCCAATGACCTTTCAGGAAGTTAAGCTCTCCAGAAACAATTATCATCTAAACCTGAGATGCTGCGTAGGCTCAACTGACATATTCTTAGCCCAACAAGCCAATCTTCCCCGATCTTCAAGAATAAGATTTATGTCCGCAAGTTGAGCTGGGTAATTCGTCGAGCTCAAGTCACGTGGGCTAAGTGCCAAACCTAACAATTGTCGTCATCTGCGAGCAAATAGCTCAACGTTTTAAGGTGAGGTAATTATACTTGTGACGCGCTGAATGTTCACCAACCTTTGGTGTTACTTTTATTAGCGGGGGTGTTTCGTAAGAAGGCAGGTGGGAAGATCTTCACGCAGCAGCAGCAGTTCAGGGTGATTCAATGCGGAGTAGTTTGAGCAAAGCTGCCATAAGTGTCTCAAGTTCAAGTGCTTTAAGTCAGTGGGAGCGGTAAGCACGGGTTTCTTGTAAAATTAAAAAAGGCTGTTATTAACCGTTTCAAAACTTTTATCATAAATAAGGAAGCAATCATACACTTACTAATTTTAATGTTTAACCTATTGCAATCATTCAAAGCTGACAAATTATGATTTTTTTTTATTAAAATGTTTACCGATGAAATAACTAAAAACTAAATAATTTTTTTTTAAATAATTTTTAAAATAAGTTTTAAAATATCAAAAAAAATCAAGCAGATATTCCATATAATATTTCATTACTACTACAACCATGGCTGTGGAGTCGGAGTCGGAGTCGGAGCCGGAGTCGGTGGAGTCGGGTCTTTTTGGGGACCTGGAGTCGAAGTCGGAGTCGGAGTCAGCTGAATTGTACGAGCTGGAGTCGGAGTCGGAGCCGGAGTCGTAAATTTCTGACAGACTCGGAGTCGGAGCTGGAGTCGGAGTTGGCAAAAAAAATAATATATTTTACGAACTTATTTATAGTTCAATATTTGTTATAATTCAGGTTAATTCTCATTTTTTATATTTTTAATTTATTTATTGAATTACGTGCACTGCGTTGACTTTTTTTGTTTCAGATACCACAATGTTTTCGAAGCTTTTTTAATGTGTTTGAATAGCTCACTATCAGTATTTAACAAAAATAATTATGTTTTTAAAACATTATCAACTATTATATCAATTTTCTACTTGGAACGCAACATGCTCATTTTGTATGTAAATAAAAACAAATCAAAGTGTCGTGCTGAAAACATTTCAAGCTGACAAAAAATATCGAAAAAAAAGTTGCAACTAACTTTGAAATACAGTTAAAATGGCGCTCTTGTGCCTCGCATGGGCAACTTTGCATATACGAGCCATTGAATTTTTTAGATAAATCGTTTACCCCAATGTTTACAATTTCTCTACAAAACTAAGTTGATCCTTATATAATATCGTTGAACAAGTCAGTTTTTTTAAATGCCTAAAATTCGGGTAATTTAATTGATATTATTTAATTTATTTTTCAAACATTAGAATTTTCTCATGATTTGTATGTTTAAAGTGTGCATTGGGCTGGATCACACAATGTCCATGTACGTCTTCTCAAATAAATTCAAAAAAGATTTAAAAAATAATTACTTTGAAAATTGTTTATTTCAAAACCAGGGTATTAGTTAAATTTACTGTAATCTGCACTATTGAAATTTTCATTATTATAACTTCAAAAAAATGAATGTAAATTTAAAGTAGTTAAATAAAATGTTCCAATTTTTCAAACAACAAAATTCAAATTTACTCAGAAAATTGTTGTGCTGAAAATGCGTTTTTTATATTTTAAATACAGATTAGGTGTCGGAAATTTTGGAAAGCTGAAGTCGGAGTCGGAGTCGGTTAAAGTTGGTAGGCCGGAGTCGGAGACAGAGCTGGAGTCGGCTTAACTCAGAAAGCCGGAGTCGGAGTTGGAGTCGCTTGAAATATGACCCGACTCCGCTGCCGTAATTTACAACAACAATAACTAATTTACTTTAAATCAATTCAGTTGGAATGTTTAGAATGAAGGAGATATTAGCAGCTCAGTGTGCAATTATTTTTTTTTTTTTGTTCCTTTCGCATTTTACTAAGGCAATCGTGAAAAGTTTAAGTACATAGTAAAAAAAAAATTGAATTTTGGAATGTTGAAAATTTCGGCTGAAAATTACCCCCTTTTTGAGTAATATTACCTTAAAATGTGTAACAATGTGAACCTGATAAAAATTCACAAGAAACTGATGAAAATTCATCATTTTCTGATGGTATATTACTCATTTTTTAACACAAAATCTGTCACCATTTCATAATGAATATTACCATTTTTTTTTTTTGTGTAGAAAAACAAAAAAACAATTTAGTTACGATGTCTCTACAATTTATTTTTCATTTGAATTTTTACTGAAATTAGTTGCACAGTTTCCAAAAGTTAATCCAATTATTTTAACAAAACACATTATACTGATAGATGTTTTTAAATTAAAATATGTATTTTCAAGACATTGTTGAATTTATTCTTAAAATTTTAGTATTATTATTTTACATTTGAAATTTAGTTTTCAAACAGTGCATTGCAGTGCAATAGCCACAATATTTTTGTTTACAAAATTCAATAAATTGATTTGTCTATCATCGCTGTGATTGTGTTAGAAACTGAAATTAAGTCATTATTTTTTAAATAAGTTTTATTTTTTGTTTCTTTATTCATATTTTTTTTATCAAATGCAGTTATTGTAAAATTTTAACTCCTTTATTTATTCTGTTTTGCCAGTCTAGATAATAATTCTATACACAGAAAACAAATCGTGATATTATTTATCAGGGAATTGTGACCTATCGGTCAAAACATGTCTATCATTTCATCAGAAAATTTTCAACTTTTAAAATTATTTTTTTCTGTGTAGCTATATGGTTTATAACATGCATGTAAATGCAAAATCTGTTGACATTCGAAAATTTGTATTAGGTTTTTTATTTTTTTATGAATGATTCACTTTCAGGCAGGTCATTCACTCAAAGGTTTTTTTTTAAATCAAAATCAATGTTTGAAAAAAAAAACAAAACAAAAATCAGGTATTTTTGTTCTATTCCCAAAATAAAGATCTTCAGAATTTTATTTTCTAGAATGCTAGTCCTGAGAATCCGGAATGAATCATAAATAAAAAATAAATAGTTTTGAAATCAAAGATTTGAAAATTTGAGAATCTGAAGATTTGAAGATTTGAAGATTTGAAGATTTGAAAATTTGAAGACTTGAAGATTTGAAGATTTGAAGATTTGAAGATTTGAAGATTTGAAGATTTGAAGATTTGAAAATTTGAAGATGTGAAGATTTGAAGATTTGAAGATTTAATGATTTAATGATTGGAAGATTTGTAGATTTGAAGATTTAATGATTTAATGATTGGAAGATTTGTAGATTTGAAGATTTTAGAATTGTTTGGCCACTATTCCTAAATGTTGAAATGTGTTATGCTGGAGAAGCAGATAGGAGCGTTTTTTTACCAGGAGCTTCTTTCTTAATTGATTTTATTAAATGATAAAGTGATGTACATTTTCTCTAACTTTTTTTGTTTATACTATTAATCTCAACTCGTGTTGTTCATCATAAATAAAAGGACATTATTTTGAATCAGATCGACGAAAAAGAAAAATCAAAAAATGAACAAATGATTCAAATTTTAACTACAATGTTCTAGTTCCAGAACTTACCGACTTCAGTGGAATTCTGCAAATCTAATCCAACAAACGACACAAAAGCCACCGAAAAATCGTTTAATCCGCACTCAAATCCATGATGTACTTTATCTTTACAAATATTCCATCATTCAGCACTCCATCAACGTGATTTCCATGTTTTCCATCATTTCTCAAACAAATCGACGACTCCCGTCACGGAAAAACCATCTGGGATAGAAAAAGTGCTTCTCTTTTGTTCCCGATTATTTTTTATCTATACTTCGGGGGGCTTTCATCACTTTCGAATAGATGGGTGGAGGGGGCGCCGACAAGTGAAACTTCCAAAAAGTCACTTCCATTCTCGTCATCTTTTTTTCTCCTATTTCTTTGCCTTTCCTCGACAGAACAAATGGAAAATCCATCCATCGTCATCTATCCATCACGCGACGTGGACAGGGGTTGGAAAAAAAACCCCGAATGAAAAGCGATTATTTCCCAAAGGCAAACATTGCGATCGCGGATTTTGAAAGGATTTTTTTTTTGCTTCGTGGAAGTCGTGTCGTTTGACTTCTTTTGAATTTGGCTAACCCTCGATTGAGTTCTTGAATGTTTAATTGGTGCTTCAAATTCTAAAATGGTCACCCAAGGGTTACCCGACAACTGTTTCATTAGTTCAAACACGATTAGTGCGCCAAATGTTGGCTCAATGACAAGTTGCACGTGGTTCCATTGCAATGGAAAAAAAGGTTTCATTTCGGCTTGGAAGCTCCATCCCTCTCCTTTCATGAAATCAAGCAAATGCAATTTAGATTAAAAATACATGCCTCAATTACCTGGGCTCGTGCTCGTGCATTCTTGTGGTTTGCTGCTTTTTCTAGCGTGCCAGAATCAGTTAGAAGTGCAGTAAAGAGTGGCATTTCAATCAAAGTCGGAACACGCGGGTTGATTTAGCCGGGATGCAATACGGTCAATTATGGTTGCAGTGGAAGCCCTAATTTGATTGCATTTTTCATGAGCGTGGTAACGTTCGGGGTGATTGGAGGAAGTTTGAGTTGGAAAATTACAGTGTGGCAATTATTTATGTTAAGAAATCGTGCACTATTTCCCAATTTCAGTCCGGAGTCAGAAGTCAGAAGTCAGGAGTCAGGAGTCAGGAGTCAGGAGTCAGGAGTCAGGAGTCAGGAGTCAGGAGTCAGGAGTCAGGAGTCAGGAGTCAGGAGTCAGGAGTCAGGAGTCAGGAGTCAGGAGTCAGGAGTCAGGAGTCAGGAGTCAGGAGTCAGGAGTCAGGAGTCAGGACTCAGGAGTCAGGAGTCAGGAGTCAGAAGTCAGGATATAGGGACAGTTTCAAGAACATTGAATAGGTTGTTTGGGTCAGAATCAGTGAAGTTTATGCAATTTGAAGAGTTTAATTCAGAACAAACGAGTTCAATCTTGAAGTCCGTAATTGAAACGATTCTCAACCCCAATCGCTGAACAGTATTGTTTTTGCCTAACCTGTCGACCCTGACATTGAGCTTCTTTTATTTTCCAACCAATCCCTACCCGCCAATTACCACGATCCTTTTGCAGCGCTCATCCATCCATTCAACGTCAATTTCCGCTCAACCTTTGCCCGTTCTTCTAACCCATTAGAACTCCGCTTTCGTACGAGTGCGGTACCTCTCACGATCGCTAGCACCGATGTCAAACCGTCTAAGGTCAAAGTTGATAGTTTTTTTTCTGCATTGTACTAAATAAAAACACTCCTCTCATCGCTCGTTCAAGTCAAGTTCAAGCCCGCGCGAGATGCTCTAGATGTCAAAACATGTTGCGTTCGAAAATTGGCCATCCCCCTTAAGCTTTTGAGGTCTCAACACACGCGCTCAACGCAAATCGTGTAAAGTACGCTTTTTGTCGAACCCGCCAACCGATCGATTGAACGTGGTGCAGTTTTGAGGGATTGACTCCCCAAGTCTTCGGTCGTAGGTGATCGTTAAGGCAGCAATTACCGCTGAGCTTTGATCGTAAATTAAATTAATTTGCTCCGAATAAAATTGCCCGTTGAGCGGCGGTTTTTGTCCTGCTGACATTGCGTAACCAGAACAAAAGGCTGGCAGCACTGCCACGAGTAGAAGGGAACGCGTGATTTGCGCGAGTTTTTTCTTGGAGGGGAAGAAATATGGCCCGAGGGGACAATGAGTCACAATCGAGAGGGGCTTTGAATGGTGTTGGGGCACACGCAAAAGGAGACACTTTTTCATTGACGGTGAGAGGGTGGTATGAAAGGGACTGTTGTTTGAGCTGGACCAATGTGTCACAGCATTTGCTTTGTTAGGAAACAGCTATTAATCCGCCTACGAGGGATGGAGTTGATCATATAAATGGTCTGCTCGGTATGCTGGACTGAAATTTGTGCTTGATAGTTGACTTTGACTGTGACTCTGGACTCTGGACTCTGGACTCTGGACTCTGGACTCTGGACTCTGGACTCTGGACTCTGGACTCTGGACTCTGGACTCTGGACTCTGGACTCTGGACTCTGGACTCTGGACTCTGGACTCTGGACTCTGGACTCTGGACTCTGGACTCTGGACTCTGGACTCTGGACTCTGGACTCTGGACTCTGGACTCTGGACTCTGGACTCTGGACTCTGGACTCTGGACTCTGGACTCTGAACTCTGGACTCTGGACTCTGGACTCTGGACTCTGGACTCTGGACTCTGGACTCTGGACTCTGGACTCTGGACTCTGGACTCTGGACTCTGGACTCTGACTTAACTTTCATAGACTTGGTAATTTATTTTGAAGTCCGTTATAGAAATCATGAAGTTATTTTTAAAAGAAAAACGAGTAATCCAACAAGATTCCAGCAAGTTTCTATTGAAAAAGTTAAAGCTCTTCGCTCTCCAAAGTCATCCAACCGAAAGATCTTCCCAGCTGTCTCCACAAAACTCCAGAAAACATCATCCCGAAATGTCAAGTGCAATCCCACAAACCACGTGGACCACCAAGGACTAATTTTGTCCCCAAAAACTTTGCCTTCATTCCAGCCTGGCGTCGTCCCTCGAAACCATTGACGTGTGTCCCAGACAGTCTCGTCCATTGACTCGTAAAGAAGAAGCACTTTTTGGTCGCTGTCACATGCATAAATTATGATGCCAGCGACAAGTTTTGGCCGGTGAAGACGCTCTCCGCCCGGTTTCGGTCAGTCAGACCACGATTTTTCTCGTGTGTCTGTGACACACTCCGTAGGGACACGTTTGATTGGATTAGCTGCCGCAGAGATCTGGTGCAGAGTTTATTTGGGATAAGTTAAGGGATTTTGGTGGGGTGGGACGGTAAAGTTTGGCGAATCCATTTACTGATTGACAAAAGTTTGGTGGGACTTTTTGGAGAGGTTGGTTAAAACTTGAAGTTTTTATTGAATTTAAAAGGTTAGTCATAACTTACATTCTAATATTGACTGATTGACATTGACAGTGACTGAGTGTTAGTAACTTACTATCTACGGTACTTACCTCAAACTTCATCAGCTACTTACCTTTCACCAATAAACTAAACACTTACACATCAAATTATAGCAGAAAATCAACCCAGGCTTAAAGTTGACGTCCGTAATAGAAGCATCTTTCAATCAAAGTTAAAACACCAACTACCTACTATAAAGTTGAAGTCCGTTTTTGAGGTGATTTCCGTTCATTTCTAACCTCAATTTGTGCTCTCAGCTAAAACGCTCAACCCTTTGACATTTGGCACCCCTCAGTCGAAGGCGGTAGAACCAATCCTAAATCATTCTCCGGCTAACCTTTCGCGAGTTGTTTAAGAGCCGACACCGCTATCCGTTGCAGAGAGGAGGTCACGTTTGATCAATGTGGTACTCTAAAACGGGCACCTTCCACTACAGAAAAGAGTGGATTCTGTTGTGATGCTGACTGGAAAATGGCAAGCCCTTTTTTCTTAGAGCATAATTTACACTAGCTTGGGAGCTTTTGTTAGTCAATCAAGCTTTCACGAAACAACTCCAATAATCATCGAGGGTTCGGGTTGCCTAAACCAAATCAAGCGAAACATTAATTAGAGCAATAACCGCGCTCGAAATGACTCAGAAAACTCAAATCCAGCTGATTTGCATCGTCAGATTCCCACCAGCTTTTCCGACGACCGTTTTTCCAACTCAAAATGACGCAACTCTGAGATCGTGCCTTACCGCAGCAGCCAGACGGTAATTAATTATGACACGGTGCAATGTCACAAGTCGGCGACGACGAGACAAAACATTAAGATTATGATTCATGGTAACATTCAGTCTGGCCCCTGACGGGGTCTGGGGTGGGAAAATTTGCGTGGAAGATTGAAATGTTTACACTGGACCTTTTTGGAGGAGATAAAATGAGAGGGTTTTTTTTTTTGCTGGAGGTCAAACCTGCAAATTTGGAATGCTCTGTGACAGGTGCAGTAAAAACTCTTGAAAAAAAAAAACAAGGCAGATATTTTAAAATGATACTTTTATCTGTATCGGTTGGTTTTTTTAAATGATAGTTATCTCTAATACGGACTTCAGCTTAAGTATTTAGAGTTGATTTCCTGTTGACTTTTGATGTGAAAGTGATAAAATATTAGTGAAGTGAATGACGTAAGAGATTGATGGAGATGCAGGTACGTAAGCTAAATCTTGAGTTACAACAATCAGTCACTGTCAATGTTCAGTGTCATTCTGTCAATGTTACTTTGTAAATTACAACTAATTTCAACTGCTCAAAATTCAAAGACAGCTACGATTGCTAAACCTATTTCTGGGAATTCCTTCCTTCCTTTTCCTCCCTTACTTACTAATAAGTTATTAGTCATAAATCTAACCTTGACTGTGTCCAACTCCCAACCCACTCAACGCAACAATGCGAAAATTATTCTTCCATGAACTGAGCTTAACTCCGCGCCAGAAACTCAAGTCACAATCACTGTCCTTCCTCGAGTGGCTCGATAATCGCCCTGCGATTAAGTCCGTCAATTGAACCAATTTTCGCCAAACTGTTTGGAATTCCAAGGTTAAAGTCACGCACACAAATCCACATGCTTACTCACATTTATATGTGTTAACAAGCTTCACGCCTGATGGGCTCTGTCAACCGAGTATCGAACACCTCCTTGGTTTGGGTTTTCCTTCTTTTATGTATATTTAAGTGACAGTTTGGCGAAACCCTTAACAGCGCACGTCAATAAAATTGGACAATGGTATAAATTGTCTGAATGACAACAACGAAAGGCCTACCACGACAAATCCAGCCGTTCAGGAAATTGGCCTAAAGCAATTGTGGAGTTTTTTTTTTGAAAAGGTCCAATAAACCAAATTTCCAGTTTTTGCTTTTTGGGTGTTTTTAGAACCGCCTTGAGTCAGGGGTATTGAAAAACACCCAAAAAGCAAAAAACAGAAAATTTGGTCTATTGGTCCTTTTCAAAAAAAACTCCAGAATCACTGGTGGCTTTACTGCTGGTAGCAATAAATTGGGGGTTAGCACTAGAACAGGGCTTGTTGACAATTTTCTATCATTTTCTAACAAATCAATTTGAACTATATAAATGTGTAAAAAAGGTAATACTTTCACATTTTTACGTTTCTTTTAGGTTTTGTTTGACTTGTTCGCATTAATTATATGTTGAGAAAATTAATTAATATTTTCACAACTTTGCAAGGTTAAATATCAAAAAAAGTAGTGCAGAGAATTATAATTCCATTTATCAGTTCTACAAGGTTATCGATCAAAGTCGTTCAATGTCACTCAAACAAAAAATAAATACAAAACGTAACAAAAACACGTCTTCTACCAAATTGAAAAAAAAAACACAAATTTTACATCGGAAAAAGATCTAAGGATTTTTTATCAATTCGTTGTTCAAAATATGCCTACAGAGCAAATAAACCAAATGAATTTTGGAAGCATGAAATTCGATGGTTGAATTCTTTAGTTTTTGTTTAGTTGTGTAATGTAGTAATCTAAAAAAAGTGAAATCATCATTATGTATTTTTTTTAAGTTGCTGAAGTAAAATGGCTCTATTTGTCACAAAACGTTGAAATAATTTGTGTAAAAGTAAATGTGTTATTTCATAAGTTACAGTTTGCTTCCACTTTTTTTACACAACATTATAGGTAAAATTAAACAAAAATTAAGTGATGTTTAATAATCGATTTTTCAACATTTCGAGATAAAACTTTTTGTAATGTGTAATGTGACATCCCAAAAATTTAAAAAAGCTACCTAAAATCATTTAGCAACAAAATTTTAAATTATTGAAAGTTTATCGACGGTAATTTAAAACTAATGTTTTTATATAAAGCTAAAATTAAAATTATAGGCATTTTTGGTGACGGTTTTAAATTTTATGATAGTTTTTTGAAGAGGCTTTTAAAAAAATATTTCATGTTTTTTCCCTTGGTACTCGCTGTAACGAAAGCAGAAAACAACGTTAAACTTTATTTAAAATGTCAAGCAGAACTTGTATATATTCAAAAACAAACACAAAAATGCAACTACACAGCAAAAAATCCGATGGTAAAATCGCATGCAAAAGCATGCACATCACCTTCGTCAAAATAAACACTTAATATTACACAATGCATGTACAATTTTTGTAAACACAAAAAAAAGTTGCAACCGACGGGATTCAAACCCAGCACCATCAGTAAGGGCTGGCGCCTTAGCCCGCTCGGCCATCAGACCGATGAAAAATGGAAAGGATAAATGCATATGTGAGCTTGACATTTCGGTCAAGTAGGTTTCCCATACTGATGGGCTACATATTTCAGGGTGTAATATTACACAGAATTTCATTAGAAAATGCAAAATTTATTTTACACCCAAGCCTTTTACACGCAGCTGGATTACTACTTTATTTGCTGTGTAGGCTTACTTGAAAAATTTCAAAATTTCAACATATTTTCATACCAGCAGTTCCATATGAAAATTAAAGAAAGTGATCGATTCGCTCTTCGGCTCAAATAATAAGGAGAGCATGACAAAAACGAGGAAAATGCTTCTGCGATAACTTTAAAACTTCAGGGATGACCTAAACATTTTGGGAACTATTATTTTTTTGTAATTAATTAATGCAACTGTTGGTACCCCATAAGGTAGTCAAAAGGTCAGGTTTTGGCCTTCTGCATAAAAATCTTATTTTTTCATATATTTTTTATAATATCAAATATTAACCCTCTACTGCCCAAATTTTTTTTTCGAAAATATTAATTTTTCCCGTGTTCAGGAGGTCATTTTGAGCAACTTTTGTTCTACGAAAAACTTTACTTTTCTTGTTTTATGTTTTTCTTGTTTCATTTATAGTATTTTAGTTTGCAATTATCTTATTTAGTTTATGTTTTTATTTGGTAGTATTTGGCCTACTCTACCACCTAATATAATTACATTTCGCCTATCTAATTTTTTCATGTTTTTACAGTCACTTTTTCAATTTTTTGCATGTTTTTCACATTTTCTGCTATAGAATCGCACCATCATCATTTAAATTGCAAACCCCTAAGTAGACCCCTAAAAAATAACATTTTTAAAAACATTGGCAAAGTCACATAACTAACTTAACTTCCAACCCTGAAATTTTCTAAAATTTGAAGAGTTCTTCTTTCCAATGCTTTTTAAAGATCAAAAATCGGTTGGAAAATTGATTTTTGGCGATTTTTTAGATCGAAGCCCGTCTAAAGGCGGGGTTAGGTTGTAGAGGGTTAAAATTGTTTTCTTTTCGATGTCCGTTGGCGCTCTTGTACTATCTAGAAAGTAGAAAAGAGCACTCCGGCATCGATTTATTATCTATCCCAGATTTTTTTAGACTGAGTCTTTTTTGAGTGAAAACTAGAGTTAAATTTAAAAGTAATTTTTATTTCAAATGAAGTGAAATCATGAATTTGAATAAAAAAATTATGAGAACTAATTATTAAATTTTCGAGAATGTTTTTCAAAAAAATGCAGTTTTCAATGAAATTTTCAATAGTTTCCATAAAAAACGTTACTTAATCCACCCTTAGGTGGTTGGCGCCTTCCTCACATTTAAAGGGTGCTATCCAAAATGCAAAAAGTGCGTTAATATCACTTTAGTGCTTACAACTTTTGATAGGTTTGTCAGATCTTCAAAGTTTTGGACGCGTTAGAAAGGTCTTTTGAATACCTATCCAACGATTGGTTGCACGAGAGATCCGAACAACGTTTTTATCAACATATCTGAGATCCGGCCTCCAAAAAGCGTATAAATAACACTTAAGTGCTTATAACTTTTGATAGATTTGTCAGATCTTCAATGTCTTGAACGCGTTGGAAAGGTCTTTTGAATACCTTTCTGAAAATGTATAGCATGACGGGTTTTCTTACAAAAACCACCCTTTTTACAATCTTCCGGACTTTTGTTAAATTCGTTTTTTTAGCATAACTTTTGAAGTACTTAACTAAACTGCATAATTTTTAATAGCGACTTATGGGACCCCAAGACGGATCGAATGACGCCAAAACGGACAAAATCGGTTCAGCCAATGTCGAGATAATCGAGTGACAATTTTTTGATCAACATCCCACCACACACACAGACATTTGCTCAGAATTTGATTCTGAGTCGATAGGTATACATGAAGGTGGGTCTAGGAGGTCTAATTGAGAAGTTCATTTTTCGAGTGATTTTATAGCCTTCTTCAGTAATGTGAGGAAGGCAAAAACATTTCTTCAATTGGGTTGAGCGCATTCTTATTTGATCATTTTTTTCGAAAGATATCAAAAATATGGTCTACAAAATATGCAATCGAAAAATTATTTTTAAATTTTTTTTATATGTCTTTTGTTTTTGAAATTTTAACATTATCGTTCTTAAGAAAAAATTAATAAAGGAAACCACTCCTAAAAAAGAGACGCTGACAAAATTTCTAACAATTTAATATCAGAGACATTGAAAATAGGACAGTTAGTTTAACAAAGTAAATAAAAACGACTTTTATTGTCATTTTCAAAATTTTAATCTATTTTCCAGTCAAGAAGCGTTCAATTTTGATAAAGTGTACTGTTCTCAAGTTATAACCATTTTTGGATACTTAGTTTCGATTTATTTTCTTTTTTTTGCAATTTTTAAATACTTCTTGAAAGACACGCACCTGAAGCAAAGTCTCAGAGATAATATCGTTGGAAAATTTGTCAGCTTATCAATTTTTTTTAAGGGCCGGCCTTCTTTTATAAGGTATTTTTTTAAACCAAAATGTATCCAAATATTTTCATAATATTTGATTGCTGAAAAATTATCAGTTAAAAAAGAGATTTATTATTCCTGAAAAATTAAAATTAATGCAAATTAACGTAAAGGAATCTGAAAACTCTACCTCAACCCAATAAATTTCTTTAATTTCCATTTATATTTTAATGTTGCAAAAGGGCGCGGGTTCGATTCCCGCCTTATCCTCCAGGTGTTTTTCGCTCAATGTTTGTCCCGTTTAATATTAGTATTCAGTCTGCAAAGAGGGTATGATAGTCTATTTATTTTTTCTGAAGAAACGTTGGAAACAAACAAAACTAAGAAAAACCTTTTTGCACAGACATACAAAATAGGTTATACTTTTTTTCCTAATTTATTTTTAAAAAATCATAATTCTTCGATTTATTCTAATTCCTTTCTGTATACCATGTTTTAGCCATTTTATGCCCCTTTCAAATGCCCTCCCAATTGTTTTGCCCCTCAATTTCTGCAGAATATCTGCCCCCATTAGCTCGCAAAAGGTATACGCCGATAATAATTGTATCAAGTTTCACGTTCGTAAAACATGCATGGCATGACACGTGGGGGAGCACAGCACATTACGGTGGAGCACACGACACATAAATCGATGTTTGAACAACTGTTGTCAGGGCGGGGGTGAAAACAAACATGGATTAAGCCATTTCCTACTAGCCACCAGCCATGACGATTCATTTGCTGGGGACAGATTGCAGGTAGTTGGGAGGCAGTTTTAATATTTTTGTTATTATTTAAGAATTATTGTTAATTGTAAATTATTCAAACTTGGAAAATTGTTTAATTTTTTTAAGTAATACATATTTAATTGAAATTTTTAACTGTGATTTAATTATTGAACAATAAAAACCAACCTGATTACATCCAGCCCAATAAAGCTGTTATAAAAACATTATCATTACATTGGCGAGTATGTTATTGTGAATAAATTGGCGCACTATCGCGCGCGCCAACCCATTCTATTTGCTTTAAATCTGCCCCAGTCGGGATTTGTTGCAATTGGGTAAAATCTCGATCAAATTAAAATAATTACATGCTCACCAGACCATGCTAAATCCACTGAAACCACTCGATCAAGGGGTATCGATTTCGTTATCTGAGTTTGGGTTCCGATTTCATCCATGAATCGGAGGTTTACAATTTTGTTTCGATAATTTTGCACTGGGAGTGCGCGCCCGAAGGTAGACAATTGACGGAAGCCGATTTAAGGCGAAATTGAGAGCTTGCAAGAAACCGCTCCAGATCAATCAAATTTTGCTCCTGGAAGTGCAACTCAGGAAGCTTTCACGTCGTAAACCGATTAACGGGGATCGTAAACGCAGCTTCGAGTTGTTCGCTGGAACTTTCAGGGGAAATAAGCAGTGGTGCTCGTGCTTGCAGATTGCAATCGTGATTGAGTGATTAGCGAACGAGTTTAATGAGGTTTCCCTGGAAGCTGGAATTGATTGACTTTTGCAAGGTTGCGCTCTTTTCGTTTCAGATGACGTAGTTTATTTTAGCAATTTTGAATGCAAATAAAACTGATCTTAAGATGCCCTAAGTACAATGTACTTTCAACTCAACATCGATCTACTAAGCTTGAACTAAACCGTTGACTTTGAAAATGGCCACTTAGCTCTCTACGACTAATTGCTCCTACTTACGCTGGAGTTCAACAGTTGCTATGAATCCGTTACTTTGAAAGTGCGTAACCCGGCGAGAAAACAAAAATGCCAAAAGTTAAGGCCACCAAACGTCCCAAACTACGCGCACGTGCGATAATTACAATGTTGAAAACTGCCCTTGATTTTCGAAATTCAGTTCTCGAACTGTGTCTTGAGTCACTGGGAAGCCTTCGCAATGACTCTCCCCCACAAATTGCCCGTGCCAACCTGAACGGAGTCGATAATTACCGTCGCGAGTTTATGCAAACGGTTCAACAGTCGGAAATGGCTAATTTCGGTGAATTATCTTTCTCATTGACATTAGAGGCACACTTTGGAGTTTGTATTTGCGAGGTGAACTTGAGTTGATATTTTGGTCAAGCGATGACTAAATTGAGACATATTTGCCTAAGTTGGCTAAACCAGAACAAAGTTGGTGTTTGTTTCTGCTCGTGACTAATAGATGGCGTACTTACGGATAGCTTTTCTATCAAATCTTTCAATCTTAAAAAATCTTTTGGCAGATTAAAATAAAAAAAGGATTAAACTGGATTTCAAATTGTTTCAATAACTCACTTGGTGACAACCAAATGAAACTATGTAATTTTTTATTCAGACTTTATGATAAAATAAAACATACATATTCACTAGTTCACTAATTATCTATGCATTCCATATTAAGAATAAGCATAAGCATAGGTGCCCACCCGCAGATGCTACTCCGTTATTGACCAGGACCTCCAGAAGTTACATCCACGAGCCGTGGAAGATGAGTGGGTGCTATCTTTCATCGCTTCGCAACTTCTCAAAGGCCCCTATCATGCTGATCAATACCGGCGCCGGCCACGACCAGTGGTAGGGTCACGGGCAAGTGGATGGGAATGTTAGTCCGATACTTGAGTGATAGAGACCGCATCTCCGATGCTTCTCCGACAAAAAAAAATAATCTCTTTTAATTTATTTTTAAATCAATTTATTTGTTAAAAATTTTAATTTTCTTAAAACAGATGAAAATTAAAAAAATACAAGTTAAATTTTGTGTTATAAAAAATGTGTGTTAAAAACTATAATCATTCTGTGATAATATCGGTAAAGTGATCATTGTCATGTTTAAATGCAGGATAAATGTACTCCTTGAATTGAACATTTCTCCGTATATTTGAATTTATTCTCTTAATCGTTAAGGACTTGACAAAATAAAATGATTAGGGCACCATTTTACAAATAAAAGAAAAAGTTTTCAAAAAATTATGAATTTTCCGAATTATAAAAATATTTTACAAAGAAAAAGCATACCTGAAAAAAAATGTTTTGGGAATCAAAATAATTTTTATTTTGATTTTTAGCTATGGTCACAAATTTCGAGCTGACGATTTGGAAAAATGTAAAATTTTTTTCTGTGTTTCAAAATCTGTATTTATGATTTGAATGAATGTTCACCACTTTAAAGATTCTTTTACAATCGAGCAACTCTTTCAAGAATGGGCAAATTAATAATAAATGTAACTTGAGTATCTTTTCTTGGAGGAAAAGTTTGTGAGTTTGAAATTGAAAGAAATTTAAATAAAAAAAACTAACTTAATCCACTTATGTGGTTGATGCCTTCCTCACTTTTTACCAACAATGGGTAATATGAGTGGTTTGGACACATATTTCAGCTATTTTTTTTAGGTCCAGAAAAATAAGTACACAGATATAACTTAAGTTGTCATAACTCGAGACAGGGTTGCCAGATTTCCAATTATGTGGACTCGTTGAAAAGGTCTCTTGATAACCTAACCAACGATGGGTCGGATGATGGGTCCGGACATCGTTTACATACATTTAAGTAAGATCCGGCTTCAAAAAAGTACATAAATATCACTTAAGTGGTCATAACTCGAGACAGGGTTGCCAGATCTTCAATTATGTGGACTCGTTGGAAAGGTCTCTCGATTACCTAATCAACGATGGGTCGGATGATGGATCCGGACATCGTTTACATGCATTTAAGTGAGATCCGGCTTCAAAAAAGTACATAAATATCACTTAAGTGGTCATAACTCGAGACAGGGTTGCCAGATCTTCGATGTTGTGGACTCGTTGGAAAGGTCTCTTGATTACCTAATCAACGATGGGTTGGATGATGGCTCCGGACATCGTTTACATACATTTAAGTAAGATCCGGCTTCAAAAAAGTACATAAATATCACTTAAGTGGTCATAACTCGAGACAGGGTTGCCAGATTTTCAATTATGTGGACTCGTTGGAAAGGTCTCTTGATTACCTAACCAACGATGGGTCGGATGATGGTTCCGGACATCGTTTACATACATTTAAGTGAGATCCGGCTTCAAAAAAGTACATAAATATCACTTAAGTGGTCATAACTCGAGACAGGGTTGCCAGATCTTCAATGTTGTGGACTCGTTGGAAAGGTCTCTTGATTACTTAACCAACGATGGGTCGGATGATGGTTCCGGACGTCGTTTACATACATTTAAGTAAGATCCGGCTTCAAAAAAGTACATAAATATCACTTAAGTGGTCATAACTCGAGACAGGGTTGCCAGATCTTCAATTATGTGGACTCGTTGGAAAGGTCTCTTGATTACCTAACCAACGATGGGTCGGATGATGGTTCCGGACATCGTTTACATACATTTAAGTGAGATCCGGCTTCAAAAAAGTACATAAATATCACTTAAGTGGTCATAACTCGAGACAGGGTTGCCAGATCTTCAATGTTATGGACTCGTTGGAAAGGTCTTTTAATTACCTAACCAACGATGGGTCGGATGATGGTTCCGGACATCGTTTACATGCATTTAAGTGAGATCCGGCTTCAAAAAAGTACATAAATATCACTTAAGTGGTCATAACTCGAGACAGGGTTGCCAGATCTTCAATGTTGTGGACTCGTTGGAAAGGTCTCTCGATTACCTAACCAACGATGGGTCGGGTGATGGATCCGGACATCGTTTACATGCATATAATTGAGATCCGGATATATGTGAAAACACATTTTTATACATAACTTTTGAACTAGTTATCGAAACTTCAAACAATTCAATAGCGATGTATGGGACCCTAAACCAAGTCGAATGCAACTGGTTCGATCAAAATCGGTTCATCCAGTGCTGAGAAAACTTGGCAAGATTTTTGAACACATACATACATACACACACACACACATACACACACACAGACATTTGTTCAGTTTTCGATTCTGAGTCGATATGTATACATGAAGGTGGGTCTTCGAGCTTTTAATAAAAAGTTCATTTTTAGAGCAGGATTATAGCCTTACCTCAGTGAGGAAGGCAAAAACTGTGTTAAAAATAACCGTTTGACAATTCGACTTTTCACACAACAAAAAAATGCGCAAAATTACTATTTTTGTAAATTATCTTTTTTTTTTATTGTGACAAAAAATTCCATTTTTGGCGATATGACTTTACGGTCAAAATTTTGATGACAGTGTTGCCAAATAAAAACAAAACACACAATTGAGTTATCAGGGCTGCGGAGTCGGGTCATATTTCAAACGACTCCGACTCCGGCTTTCTCAGACTAGCCGACTCCGACTCCGACTCCGGCTCCGGCTTTCAACAAATGGTTGGCTCCGACTCCGACTCCGACTCCGGCCTACCAACTCTAGCCGACTCCGACTCCGACTCCAGCTTTCAACAAATGGTTGGCTCCGACTCCGACTCCGACTCCACATATTTTTAAATGTTTCAAAAGTTAGTCAACTATTATTAGTTAATTATTTTTAAAACATTGATAAATAAGATTATTTAAATACTCTCTAAGCGTCATGTTTTTCTCAAGAAAAATAAGTTCGAATCACAAAACGAAAAAAAAGTTTCTAGGTTACAAGTTTTATACGTTATGGAAACGGAAATCGAAAAATATCTTCAGTTTTAGAGGCATTTTGAGAAGAACAGTTTTGTAAATAAATTTGGAATTATTTGCTTAACCTCAAATTTGCAAATAATGTATTCAAAGCTAATAAATTTGAATATTAAATTGTTACTTTTGAATGAATAATTAAAAGAAACCTGGCCTTAATGATCTATTGAACATTAAAATTCAATTTGCTCTTTTTCAGGCTGACATTTATAAGAAGCACAGTGACAGGCACCTTGTTTTTAAATGACAATTTTAAACGAAACATTTTTCTTGTTTTTTTTTTTTTTACATGGACATCACGCCATGGCGGAAGGAGATTATTATTGCAAATCAATGTATCTGAACAATTTCTTCGTGGAAAGGACGCTTAAGAGGTCCTTTTCAAATATCTGTGACATAGAAAATATTTTACCCTGGAATTTTTTAATTTATTTTAATTTTAAAAATTAATATACATTAAAAAGGAGGCGCACGATACTTCGTGAATCTTCACCTAAAACGAAGCTTTATGAATGATCTTGCGCCTCCATCAAAATATATGAAAAAACTTAAAATATAATAAATACAAATATCCACAAGTAAAATATTTTCTAGGTCACAAGTATTTCATTTTTTTAAGGTACATTGATTTGCAATGATAATCCCCTTCCGTCATATTGGCGTGGGACATACAGTATGAGAAAATTCTTACGGGTTGATAATATTTTGATTTCGTTTTTTTTAATAATATTTGAAAAATAATTTAAAATCCTACATTTTCTTCTATACATTTTTTTATTAGTAAATTTTTGTACTGAAGTCTTGAGATTTGTTCAGCGATAATTTGCAACGATATCAAAATAGTTTACCTAAAATCAACATCAACATTCAATGATTATTTCAAAATTAGTTACAATTTCTTTTGATATTTTTTGTTAGTTTCAATTATTTTAAATGCAACACTTTGATTTTCTTGTACTCAGTTATAAACAAAATGCGCATGTTGAGTTCCAAGTAAGAAATTGTTATTATCGTTGATTATTTGTTACAAAAGATGAACTTTCAGTGACTCTTTTTCGATTTCCAAAAACAGTAATTACTATTTGTAATCTTTTTATGTACCTCGTAATTTTTTTCCTAAAAATGATTTAACTTAAAACCTCCAAGACATTCGCTATGGGGGTAAAAGATGACTGTGTATGTTCTTTTTTCAGAAAGAACTGGATGAAATTTGGTCAAATTTGAATTGGAAGGGCACATAAATATAGGCAAAAGGAAGCAGTCAAGAATCAATTAGATATGTCTGACTACATAACCAATATTTTTTATATATTTTTTTTAATTATGATACTACATATTTGGGTAAGAGGTTATCATTTAGTGATTATAGTGAAATAACACAATTAGAGCTTTCCAATAACAATAAAAAGCTTCAAAAACATAATGGCATCTAATAAATCTCTTTTAAAAAATGAAAAATTGGCGACGCATTGCATGCGTTGTATAGTAAATACTGAACAATAAAAAAACATATTTTTTGTTGAATTTAAGATAACTCCGACTCCGACTCCGACTCCGGGTTATCAGAAATCTTCGGCTCCGACTCCGACTCCGACTCCAGCTCTTAAAATTTAGCCGACTCCGGCTCCGACTCCGACTCCAGCTGTTCGAGTTTTGACGACTCCGACTCCGACTCCGACTCCAGGTCCCCAAAAAGACCCGACTCCACCGACTCCGGCTCCGACTCCGACTCCGACTCCACAGCCCTGGTTATAACATTGAAAACCGAAAAGATCTTTATTTGATTTGCTATATCAAATTGACTATTGAATTTAAAAATTTCTGTTAAGTACTTTAACAGAAATTTTTAAATTGTGCACCATTTTTTTGTAAAACCAACTGGAAAACTGTGTTTTTGTTAAATACGTGCCTTTTTTATCTTTATATGTCATGGCAAGACTTGACCATTTTAGATTTTTTTTAAAGGGATCCAAAGATTTGCCATAAATCTATTTCTACATGTAAAAAGTCATTTTTGTCTTTTTCTACGGTTTTGTACATCATGATTATAATCTGAAAATCAATCATAACTTTTGGAAAGGTCTAGATAATTTTCCTCCTTTTGAAATTAGGAACACTTTTTAAAATTTTGAAATTATTTTTATTGAAAAAATCACAAATTTCACAAAAGTTTCATTTTTTTAGCATTGAAAATTGAATCAATTGACAGACCCTAGCGCAGCCAATCTTTCGAAGGGATCCTGGAGAGAGCCTTAGGTTAGATTACGCCTAGCACTCTTCTTGTCATTTATTAACATTTGTAGTGCGCCATTGCATCGGAATGCATTGAAACATCACAAGGGTTAAAGCGGCCAGACCTACTGCGTGAGGCTAATTAGGTGACATCTGAAAAAAAAACTAATTTGTATCGGTTTGAACTGTTTGTGATCTCTTTATGTATCTCAAAAACTAATTATCCGATTTTCGAAGCCTCAGAGAGAAAATTGGGAAAATTTCAACCCCCTCAAAAAACTAAAAATCATAAAATTAGCGAATTAAGTACATTTAATTGCAATTTCATTGAACTTTAAAAATAAGTAGTTTACCCATTTTTGACACTCTTCAAAAATTGAACTTTAAAAAAAAATGTGCCTATGGAACCGAATTTTGCAACATTTTGCACTTTGGCTAATAGATGTATTTTTGAGTCCCTATAAATATATTTGACAAATTTGATAATTTAAAAATATTTATTTTAAGAATCCAAATTTCAATTTAAAAAATTTAAATGAATAATAAAATAGTTATTTCTACGAGTGTAATGTTTTTTTTTCTGAGAAGTCCTAATCATAATCTACACTTTTTCCGAGGACAGCAAATCGATCAGAAAATTCTGTATCATGATAGAGATTTTCATTTATTCACGAACTCATTTTCTTTAACCAACCCACATAACCTGTGTGGAAAAACTAACGATTAAAAATTGTTTCTTTTGACATTAGAAATGTTGGATAAAGTTTCATCCAAATTAAAAAAAACTCAAATTTAAAAAAACGCCTAATATTAAGCTAAAACCTAAAGCTTTGAGTAAGCTGTGCAAATTATTTGAGTTGGCTAATTTAAAAAAAATCGAAGATTAAACATATAATCATTTTTTTTTATTTAACTGTTATCGAGCAAATATTCTCACAATTAGTAAAAGCCAACAACTCTAAGGTGACCTAGCTGCTATAAAATGACCCTATTTAATTGGTTGTTTGATGTTTGCTTATTATCAATCTTTATTCAAAAATAATTCCTAACCAGTATTTTTCATGATTTTCAAAGCTTACAATTCAACTAGTAACCAACAGATGTTGCCTTCTTCAGAAAATTGCATGTAAATACACTCTTCAGACATCGATATTGTATCTGTTGCGCCCAAATCGCTTCAATTTCGTGCAACTCCACTCAAATCACAACAACCCTTTAAAGCCTCTTCTCGTTGGGGGCAAAACATTGTTTCACGTTAGAGGAGGGGGACGGCTTGAAATCGTTTTGACATTTAATGAAGAGCAGCATCCACTATCGGACGGCCAACATCGAGCATATTTTGCATATCAATGAGGTGGTTCGACATTTGAAAAATGCAACACAGTTTCCAAACCGTGGGTTTCGATCCACAAGGGATGAGGAAGGGGTAATGAGCGCGGAATAATGAAATTATTGTAACTCTGGGGCCGGCGCTGGGATGGAATTGGTAATGGAATCCCACCATTAAATGGCGGTTACACGGTTGCGGTTCTGGTTGAGGTTGATGGCACTTTGGGGGGAACAGGAATGAGAATTTAAATTGGCTTGCAACAGGACGAACGGACGCGTAATACAATTTGTCAGCGGAGGTAAATTTGTTTTACATGCAATTTGAATTTGAATGCTAATACGCGGTGATTAAGGGGGTCCCCTCTTTTCATTGTGACCACCGCGCAAGGCTAAATTGTTCTGAATCAAAGCCTAATGGGAGGCTGCTGCCATTTGTCTGCACGCAGTGTGGTGCAGCTGGTAAGTTAAACTGTAATTTAGTTGTGGTGGTCGCTAAAAAGTGCAATTTGCAGGATAAATTATGCAAATTAGTGGCGGATTTTATTAACAATTTAATTGTGTTTAAAAGCGCAAAGCTCGCAGCCTCATTTTGAATGGGCGGATTTTTATTTGATTTTTTTTTAACCATTTGAATCCCCAAATTACCACAAAAAGTAAACCTTTCACCAATACATACCAATTACCTAATCAGACTTAGCATAATCCAGATGTTACTGACCTGAAAGATAAAAGAAATCACTTTGAGTAAATAATTTGAGCTTTTATCATACTTTCAGATACTGGAGAACTATTTTATACTAAAAATTACATCGCTTGCATATTTATATTGTTATTTTTTTTTGAAAAAATATGTTGCACGTTTTTTGGAGGTGGACATGGATTGTTTTTTTTTATTTGAGACCCTCTAAAAAACTTAAACCTAGTGTTTTCAACATTTTATAATAAAATATTTTATTTAAAAAAATGTAATACTTAGGTCACCTCAAACTTTATCAAAAAGTTTTCATCTTTCGAATTTGAACAAGATAAGAGATGAATTCTAAAAATAAACTAATTATGTATTAAGTCTAATTCAAAATCAAAAGTTTCAAATTATCAATTTCATATTGCTGTCAAATACTGCAAAAAATATTTGAATATGTGTGCCTTTTCGAATCCACAAAAAAAACTTTTTCCAAAATGAGAAATTCTGTTCGATTTTGTTAGAAAATTAGTACAAACAATTATTTTTTAACAAGAACATCTTAATCAAAAAAACGGGGCAATACTCTCAAAAATATTTGTATTGGCCTAAGCAAAAGTTCAACTATTAAAAAAATGTTGAGACAACTCAAGTTATTTTACGAAAAATTCTAAATCTTGTTTAAATTTCAACTCATAAAACTTAAAAATACAAAAATTGTAATTAAGATGGTGATGAAGGTTTGCAACGATATACTTTTGAATTTAAACACAGGGGAAGTGAGTGAGTCTGAAAATGCAATAAAAAGTAATATATGAACGAACCCAAGTTCAAAACAAAACTAAATTTGATTTTTTAAGGAAAGTATGTTCAAAGAAAAAAAAAACCTTCAATTCAATAAAAATAAAAGAAAAATCAAAGCTTTGATTTTGAAAAGTTTTAAAATGTTCATGTACCTTTAGACAAAAACAGTGTAAATTTTAAAATACTAAATGATTTCATGATTTGTAAAAGTTTTGTAAAAATTATTTATTTATTTTTTTATAGATATGCTTCATTGAACTTTCATTATGATTGTTGGACAATATAAAAAGCATTTATTGATATTGTAAGTTTTGAAGAAGATAGTTTTTGCCATAATCTTCATTATTCTGTAGACATATGAGTGCAAAAACATCAAAAAATGCATTTTTAATTAAATTTTCATTGTAAAAAAAAGTGGTGTCATCTAGTGTTGACTAGTGAAAACTGCTTTTACCCGGTGCATTTTGCCTCGTTGTTGTTTGATTTTGAATTTGATATTTCCGAACAATTTTGAGGTTTTTAAAGATTTTTTTTCAAATGGATGACGAAGAATAATAGTTGGTTTAGAACATCGACCAAATTCTTCCACAGTAGTGCTGTAATGGTTGATAAATCACAGTTTTCCCTTAGGGGGTGATTTAATAGACGGGTTTTATTCAAATTGATATATATAAAAATAGACACCGAGAGTCATGATTATATTGTCAGGAAATGTAGACAAAAATGTGTAATTTTAGGCGCATTGTTCGGTTTTGCGCCAAAAAGCGCCTTTTTCAAAACATAGCAACATGAAAATACGCTCAAAGTCACTTAAAAATGGTTTTGCTGTCTTTGGCAAAGATGTGTAATTTTATGTCATAAACAACTCTTCACAACATAGTAGGCCGCTAAAATGCTAACATTTGGGGTTATCACCAAAAATGTGCTTTTTTGGACGATTTTTGCAATAATGGCGCACACTGAAAAAAACCGATTCTCGAAATCGTGAACTAAATTCACGAATGCGAGAACCACGAAAGAATATATTCACGTTTATAGTGCAAATGCACCATACTCATGAATAAATTCTTTTGTGGTTCTCACATTCGTGAACTTAATTCACGATTACGAGAATTGTTTTTTTTCTGTGTATATTCGAGTAGATTAAGAGCTACAAATTTGGCGTCATCGTCAAACTTTCACGAAATTTTCTCCTCTACAACTTTGCCGAAGACACCAAAGCACTACAACGTCACCCAACAAAGTTAGTTTTTGGTTGACATCCTGGAAGGTCGTCACCCTGTATGTCAATAACATCAAAAGATAGTACAACAACTCTTGGCTAGGACGTCAAATAAAGGAGTTACCAATTTATTCCAAGTAATTTTGCCATTCCGAACACTGTGCATTGACGACTACTCTACTGCCCATGATCGCATAAATGTCCCATATGCCAAAAAAGCAAGCTGAGAAAAACGCATTTGAAGTTTGTCCCATACATTAGACTACGTGTTAAGTCAGGGGTGCCCAACCTTTTGGCCCTGCGGGCCAGATCTTATTTTTCTAAAGCATGGGCGGGCCGGAACTAATGATGGTATAAGTTAAAGAAAGTAAACATTTTCCTCATTTTTTTTTAATAGATTAATTCAAGTAATCAAATTTATAAACTAGTGTCTCAAAAAAGATTCAAATATCTTGATTTTAAGAAAGAAAAACAAAGATTACTTTAAAAATTGTGTTTATTACATTTATTTTTATTTTATTTTGGACAACACAATATTGTTATTGTTTTTGTCAATTTGAATTGAATTCCCTAATATCATTAACTTTAAAAACATTAAAATTTCGTCGCTGCAAGTTTCTTTCAAGTCTAAATTGATTGAAACGAAATTTGGATCCAAATCTTCTCTACGAAAAAAACAATTTCAAAATAATTTTCAAGTCATGAAATAAAAAAAAGTGTATAAAAAATTATATCTGATAGTTTTTAATTCGTTACTCTTCAAATTTCTTAGAATTATTGAAAATTATGAAAAAAATAGGCTACTGATTTGTTGACTCATTTAAATTTTTTTTTTTATTTTTTTAATATTTGCAGCGATCTTTATTTTCAATATGATTCATTTGCCTTTTAAAGCTTTTTTCTAGCAAAACTTTATCATTGAAAAATTGCTCTCTTGCTATTTTTGCTTACTCATTTATGAAAAATCAATTTAAATCAAAATCCTCAAAAAAGAAACAATTCAATTATCAAAATAAAAAATAAATTCAAACATAAAGAATGTTTCTAATTAAGCGTTGAATTAGCAACATTTTATGTTAAAAGCAAAAAAAAACAAATATATATTTTGTTATAATATCTTAAAAATATGTTCTGAAGATTTTTTTTTATTTTGACGCTAAATTTATTTATTGAGTATTTTACGAACAGCCTTTAGGGCCGGTCATAAAATTATTTTAAAAAGCCGTCGCGGGCCGGATGAGTTGGCTTCACGGGCCGGACGTTGGGCAGGCCTGCGTAAGTTTTCGCGAAAAAACTGGATTATCTCCTGATTTCTAGAACAAAGTACTGGATGTTGTAGGCTTTTCTGAAAGAACACACGATTTTGAACCAAACTGCATCAATAACTCAAAAACGAAAAATGCATATGGGACATTTATGCGATCAGGGGCAGTCTACCCTACACTTAAAAACTCAAAATGAATATTACTAACAATCTTATCAACCGCCATCGAAATTACATTTGATGCAATCGATCCAAGAAACGGTCGGCTGATGACACCTTTAATATGTACTTCGACATTTATTAAAGTCACGCGGAAGATGTCCTGGTAGTTACATAGCAGAAGTGAACCTGAAACCATGAAGTTTAGTGCAGAAGTTTGGGCTCTGCTGCTGCCTTCGATTGCTATTTCCACCTTGGTTGAGTTCAAACCTTTCAACGTTAATGGGAAAGATTCAAGGCAAAGCGATGCTGTAACGTTTTTCTACGCCGAGATTTATGAGCCTGAGTATCCAGTTATAGATTTTGCAGACATTAAATTTGAACTAAGCAAACACCCTTGTGTGATGATGGCTCCTAGCTACTCGTTTGTTAGGGACGAGATGGTTCTATATGCAACTTGTGACTTTAGTAATATCATGAGGTATAAGTTAACTCTGAGCGAATCTGCACGGAGCTGGGAACTTATAGGAAACCACGATTGTGGCTTAACCTACATAAGGGAATTTCTTATGTCCAGGGAAGGAATCAACTATACCGTAAGTGGCTTTGAAGAACACCATGAAAATGCATATGTGCAGCTTTTACAGTACAAGCCTGGATGGAATTATGACCAGATTCGCGCCGTGCACCCGATTGTGAACAGAACCGATCTACACAAATATGATAGTAGGCAGTGTGTATGTTACAATCGATCAACCACACTGAATCCAATGGAAATATGGCATAAGAAATGTTCGGGTTCACTTTACGCTCCTGGCTTAGTTTTGATAGCTTTTGGAGCATGGTTGAGCATGTTTCAATCAGTCAACTTGAAATTGTGAAAAGATCGAAGCGCGCGGTACTGAAACGCAAACTCAAAACAAGGATTTGTTTAAAATAACGCAAGCTGATATAACAGTGTATTTGCACTTGATCATGTTAATAAAATTGATAAGTTACTCAATACATGAACTACTCAGTTTTTAGTTTTCAGTTGGATGTTGGAAGTTGGAAGTTGGAAGTTTGTAGTTGGAAGTTGGAAGTTGGAAGTTGAATGTTGGAAGTTGGAAGTTGGAAGTTGGAAGTTGGAAGTTGGAAGTTGGAAGTTGGAAGTTGGAAGTTGGAAGTTGGAAGTTGGAAGTTGGAAGTTGGAAGTTGGAAGTTGGAAGTTGGAAGTTGGAAGTTGGAAGTTGGAAGTTGGAAGTTGGAAGTTGGAAGTTGGAAGTTGGAAGTTGGAAGTTGGAAGTTTGTAGTTTGCAGTTAGAAGTTTGAAGTTTGGAGTTAGAAGTTTGAAGTATAAAGTTTGTAGTTAATTGAAGTTGGAAATTTTCTGTTTTCCATTTTTGGCTAGAAATTTGAAGTTTTCAGTTTTCAGTCAACGAAGCCCCTCTAGGCACCAATAAACCTCATTGCGACCAATAAACATGAATGAAAATCGGTTACTGTTATTGGCACAGTTTCCATAACCATTTGCTGCCCTTTTCCCAGACCGTGACCAGACATCGGCGTCGTCGTCATCGATCACCGATCGTGGTCGCAGTTTCACTCCGCTAACCACGAGTTTTCATCCAAAAGCCGCCGTTATTTGCTTTTCTTTAATTGTAACCGCGGCGCAGCGAATTGCTGAAATACCTCCCTAGGCCAGTACCAGTTCAGTCAGTCGTCAGTCGGAGTGAGATCTGATTAGGGGCCAGTGAATCCACTTAACACGCTTCAACGAGACTTACTCACTAGCTGGCAACCCTGCCACGGGTTGGGAAAGACCAACGACGCGCCAGTTGGCTGGTTGGCCCCACAGAGTTACGCCAAATACAAGCATTGTTGACGAGTCACCGCAGAATGCAATCTAAAGCTTTCACTTGATTTGGTCGCAAATTAGGTGGAAATCTGTGTGGTTGATCATACATTACCTCGATCTAGTACAATTCAAAACCAATACAACGCGAACCTCTTAAAAGTGTCTCAAAATGTGAAATGAAAAATTGCTCCAAATTTATGAAACCAATTTAAACCATTCCATTAACAGAAGCCAGTTACATGTGCAACCCCCCGAAAATAATCTGGTCACGAAAACCCTCGAAAACATGGTCTGATGACCAAAAAACCAATTTCCGTGAGCACCCCAGCAAATCAATCATCGCCATTCGGCGTCGTCGTGGCCAAACCAAACAAACTTTGCCCACACTGACCAACTCTACCAGGCAGAACTTTTGCTTCGAGCGGGGTTGTTGACGTTGGACGACTCGAGCTCGGTTGGCGTGGCCAGCGCCAATATCCGCTAGACGGCCCCAATTGGGCTAACGACCCTAGCGGCGAAAAATTTGTAATCGTCCATGGTTTCCAAACCGTTTAAGCTGTACTTTCTGGCTGACCAATGACTACCTGCCTAGTGGTGTTACATCAGAGACGGAGTGGCACTTGAAGCTTTGGAAAACTAAGACGAAGTTGTTTGCTACAACCGTTCTAGACAATAACTCAACGAAGCATTCCAACTAACTTATTACTAATCGAGTCTCATTAAGAAGCTTCTAATCACGCAGAAAAAAAACCCGGCATTCTTCCTCAAAACCTTGACGAAAGTGCAAGTTCCAGGCGGCAAAAACCTGTCGAGAAACCACAACTTGCGCTGAAACCGGTCCCGAAACTCGGTGCGTTTCCCACAAATTTCTTCTCCGCGAGTGGAGCTCGCAGTTTTGCTTATGTGCGTTCATGCTTCCTTATTGCGATGACGATCTGCAACAGCCTGCAGGTAATAACCAGTGCATGCAGTTTTCAGCTAAGTCGGTATGCATTTATTCATCGACGACGAAGGCGCGTGTGGAGCAGTTGGTATACAACAACTGCGTCTTCTCCCTTGAGGTACGCAGTGCAACTGTCATTTGGGGGAACATTGAACAATTCTGTAATACATGGAATTTTTTTTACTTTCACCATCACGATGCTGAAACTTTTCAATATACAAATTAATAAAGCAGTGTTGCCAGAGTACCAACATCTCTTTCAATTTTTTCGCAGAAAAAAAATTAAACTAACATAACTACAAAACGTTTAGTTAACCCTTTAAGTACCACGTGGAAATTTAATATTCAAAAAATCATATCTTGGCTCAAACACAACCAATTTTCGATGTTTTGGGCTTGTTCGCTCAGGATTTTAATACGGAACACGATGCAATCGGAAAAATCCGGATTCCGGTTCCCTGGCCGGAGATATTCCGGATTTCCCAGGGCCAGATTGGGGCTACGCTAGCCTGGTCATTTTTCTGATTACAAAAACCATCCAAAAAAGATGAATACGAGTGAAATACTATGGAATTTTATCATCTGCAATCAAACGAAGGCCATTTTATTGAACTAGAACCATGTTGGACACGGGAAACCCGGTCAGTAACCTGGGACCGGTTCCAGGGTCCCGGTCATAATCCGAAGATATGACCAGTACACTTTTCTTGTCCAAAGTGGGCATGCGACATGTCTATGTTCATGAAATTGTGTAACAAGTTCGGAAAAACTAATGCAATACCAATCGGACCGACTGTGGCCACCCGGAACCGGTTCCAGGTTCCCGGCCATAATCCGAATATATGGCCAATACACTTTTCTTGTCCAAAGTGGGCATGTGACATGTCTATGTTCATGAAATTGTGTAACAAGTTCAAAAAGACTAACCCATTGCCAATCGGACCGACTGTGGCCACCCGAAACCGGTTCCAGGGTTTCGGCCAAAATCCGAATATAGGCCAATACACTTTTCTTGTCCAAAGTGGGCATGTGACATGTCTATGTTCATGAAATTGTGTAACAAGTTCAAAAAGACTAACCCATTGCCAATCGGACCGACTGTGGCCACCCGGAACCGGTTCCAGGGTTCCGGCCATAATCCGAATATATGGCCAATACACTTTTCTTGTCCAAAGTGGGCATGTGACATGTCTATGTTCATGAAATTGTGTAACAAGTTCAAAAAGACTAACCCATTGCCAATCGGACCGACTGTGGCCACCCGGAACCGGTTCCAGGGTTCCGGCCATAATCCGAATATATGGCCAATACACTTTTCTTGTCCAAAGTGGGCATGTGACATGTCTATGTTCATGAAATTGTGTAACAAGTTCAAAAAGACTAACCCATTGCCAATCGGACCGACTGTGGCCACCCGGAACCGGTTCCAGGGTTCCGGCCATAATCCGAATATATGGCCAATACACTTTTCTTGTCCAAAGTGGGCATGTGACATGTCTATGTTCATGAAATTGTGTAACAAGTTCAAAAAGACTAACCCATTGCCAATCGGACCGACTGTGGCCACCCGGAACCGGTTCCAGGGTTCCGGCCATAATCCGAATATATGGCCAATACACTTTTCTTGTCCAAAGTGGGCATGTGACATGTCTATGTTCATGAAATTGTGTAACAAGTTCAAAAAGACTAACCCATTGCCAATCGGACCGACTGTGGCCACCCGGAACCGGTTCCAGGGTTCCGGCCATAATCCGAATATATGGCCAATACACTTTTCTTGTCCAAAGTGGGCATGTGACATGTCTATGTTCATGAAATTGTGTAACAAGTTCAAAAAGACTAACCCATTGCCAATCGGACCGACTGTGGCCACCCGGAACCGGTTCCAGGGTTCCGGCCAAAATCCGAATATATGGCCAATACACTTTTCTTGTCCAAAGTGGGCATGTGACATGTCTATGTTCATGAAATTGTGTAACAAGTTCAAAAAGACTAACCCATTGCCAATCGGACCGACTGTGGCCACCCGGAACCGGTTCCAGGGTTCCGGCCATAATCCGAATATATGGCCAATACACTTTTCTTGTCCAAAGTGGGCATGTGACATGTCTATGTTCATGAAATTGTGTAACAAGTTCAAAAAGACTAACCCATTGCCAATCGGACCAACTGTGGCCACCCGGAACCGTTTTTTTCTGAAAATGTTCATGACATTGCATCACAAGATAAAATATGCGACATGTCAATGTTCATGAAATTTTGAAACAAGTTCAAATTAGCTATAACTTTCAGCAATAAATAAAATAAAATTATAAAATTATAAAATTATAAAATTATAAAATTATAAAATTATAAAATTATAAAAATATAAAATTATAAAATTATAAAATTATAAAATTATAAAATTATAAAATTATAAAATTATAAAATTATAAAATTATAAAATTATAAAATTATAAAATTATAAAATTATAAAATTATAAAATTATAAAATTATAAAATTATAAAATTATAAAATTATAAAATTATAAAATTATAAATTATAAAATTATAAAATTATAAAATTATAAAATTATAAAATTATAAAATTATAAAATTATAAAATTATAAAATTATAAAATTATAAAATTATAAAATTATAAAATTATAAAATTATAAAATTATAAAATTATAAAATTATAAAATTATAAAATTATAAAATTATAAAATTATAAAATTATAAAATTATAAAATTATAAAATTATAAAATTATAAAATTATAAAATTATAAAATTATAAAATTATAAAATTATAAAATTATAAAATTATAAAATTATAAAATTATAAAATTATAAAATTATAAAATTATAAAATTATAAAATTATAAAATTATAAAATTATAAAATTATAAAATTATAAAATTATAAAATTATAAAATTATAAAATTATAAAATTATAAAATTATAAAATTATAAAATTATAAAATTATAAAATTATAAAATTATAAAATTATAAAATTATAAAATTATAAAATTATAAAATTATAAAATTATAAAATTATAAAATTATAAAATTATAAAATTATAAAATTATAAAATTATAAAATTATAAAATTATAAAATTATAAAATTATAAAATTATAAAATTATAAAATTATAAAATTATAAAATTATAAAATTATAAAATTATAAAATTATAAAATTATAAAATTATAAAATTATAAAATTATAAAATTATAAAATTATAAAATTATAAAATTATAAAATTATAAAATTATAAAATTATAAAATTATAAAATTATAAAATTATAAAATTATAAAATTATAAAATTATAAAATTATAAAATTATAAAATTATAAAATTATAAAATTATAAAATTATAAAATTATAAAATTATAAAATTATAAAATTATAAAATTATAAAATTATAAAATTATAAAATTATAAAATTATAAAATTATAAAATTATAAAATTATAAAATTATAAAATTATAAAATTATAAAATTATAAAATTATAAAATTATAAAATTATAAAATTATAAAATTATAAAATTATAAAATTATAAAATTATAAAATTATAAAATTATAAAATTATAAAATTATAAAATTATAAAATTATAAAATTATAAAATTATAAAATTATAAAATTATAAAATTATAAAATTATAAAATTATAAAATTATAAAATTATAAAATTATAAATTATAAAATTATAAAATTATAAAATTATAAATTATAAAATTATAAAATTATAAAATTATAAAATTATAAAATTATAA
This sequence comes from Culex pipiens pallens, assembly GCF_016801865.2. Lineage (NCBI taxonomy): Eukaryota > Metazoa > Arthropoda > Insecta > Diptera > Culicidae > Culex > Culex pipiens. The sequence goes on from NC_068938.1 coordinate 204,172,469, forward strand.
AATTATAAAATTATAAAATTATAAAATTATAAAATTATAAAATTATAAAATTATAAAATTATAAAATTATAAAATTATAAAATTATAAAATTATAAAATTATAAAATTATAAAATTATAAAATTATAAAATTATAAAATTATAAAATTATAAAATTATAAAATTATAAAATTATAAATTATAAAATTATAAAATTATAAAATTATAAAATTATAAAATTATAAAATTATAAATTATATTATTATAAATTGAGTGATTGTGAATTTCTTTGTAAAATTGACACGATTTATAAACAAGACATGGCAAATGCCTAGTTTCGACATAAATACTAATGACCACACCTTCGGATCAGGACAAAGAAAGGTACCAGTTGCAGATTGTCGGTCCGATTTTCAATGAGTTAGTTTATTTGAAACTTGTAACACAATTTCATGAACATAGACATGTCACATGCCCACTTTGGAAAAGAAAAGTGTATTGGCCATATATTCGATTTTGGCGGAACCCTGGAACCGGTTCCGGGTGGCCACAGTCGGTCCGATTGGCAATGGGTTAGTCTTTTTGAACTTGTTACACAATTTCATGAACATAGACATGTCACATGCCCACTTTGGACAAGAAAAGTGTATTGGCCATATATTCGGATTATGGCCGGAACCCTGGAACCGGTTCCGGGTGGCCACAGTCGGTCCGATTGGCAATGGGTTAGTCTTTTTGAACTTGTTACACAATTTCATGAACATAGACATGTCACATGCCCACTTTGGACAAGAAAAGTGTATTGGCCATATATTCGGATTATGGCCGGAACCCTGGAACCGGTTCCGGGTGGCCACAGTCGGTCCGATTGGCAATGGGTTAGTCTTTTTGAACTTGTTACACAATTTCATGAACATAGACATGTCACATGCCCACTTTGGACAAGAAAAGTGTATTGGCCATATATTCGGATTATGGCCGGAACCCTGGAACCGGTTCCGGGTGGCCACAGTCGGTCCGATTGGCAATGGGTTAGTCTTTTTGAACTTGTGATACAATTTCATGAACATAGACATGTCACATGCCCACTTTGGACAAGAAAAGTGTATTGGCCATATATTCGGATTTTGGCCGGAACCCTGGAACCGGTTCCGGGTGGCCACAGTCGGTCCGATTGGCAATGGGTTAGTCTTTTTGAACTTGTTACACAATTTCATGAACATAGACATGTCACATGCCCACTTTGGACAAGAAAAGTGTATTGGCCATATATTCGGATTATGGCCGGAACCCTGGAACCGGTTCCGGGTGGCCACAGTCGGTCCGATTGGCAATGGGTTAGTCTTTTTGAACTTGTTACACAATTTCATGAACATAGACATGTCACATGCCCACTTTGGACAAGAAAAGTGTATTGGCCATATATTCGGATTATGGCCGGAACCCTGGAACCGGTTCCGGGTGGCCACAGTCGGTCCGATTGGCAATGGGTTAGTCTTTTTGAACTTGTTACACAATTTCATGAACATAGACATGTCGCATGCCCACTTTGGACAAGAAAAGTGTATTGGCCATATATTCGGATTATGGCCGGGAACCTGGAACCGGTTCCGGGTGGCCACAGTCGGTCCGATTGGTATTGCATTAGTTTTTCCGAACTTGTTACACAATTTCATGAACATAGACATGTCGCATGCCCACTTTGGACAAGAAAAGTGTTATGACCAGTACTTCGGATTATGACCGGGACCCTGGAACCGGTCCCAGGTTACTGACCGGGTTTCCCGTGTCCAACATGGTTCTAGTTCAATAAAATGGCCTTCGTTTGATTGCAGATGATAAAATACCATAGTATTTCACTCGTTTTCATCTTTTTTGGATGGTTTTTGTAATCAGAAAAATGACCAGGCTAGCGTAGCCCCAATCTGGCCCTGGGAAATCCGGAATATCTCCGGCCAGGGAACCGGAATCCGGATTTTTCCGATTGCATCGTGTTCCGTATTAAAATCCTGAGCGAACAAGCCCAAAACATCGAAAATTGGTTGTGTTTGAGCCAAGATATGATTTTTTGAATATTAAATTTCCACGTGGTACTTAAAGGGTTAAAAAAAAATATGCCAATAATTTACTCTTGCCGATCAAAATGCAAACACTTAGCCGATATGCCTCCTAAGTATAACAATAACCTGAGGTATTGTTGAGTTAATATATTTTGGAAATTAAATAATAAAACATTGTTTCATGGAAAACACAGGTTTACAAAAACGTAAAATCTTTAAAATCGTTGAAAATTACAGTTTAATTTTAATTTATCAGATTTATTTTTAACAACTAAAATGAATGAGAATTGTCATGGTGGTTTATGTATTAATAATCAATTAAATTCAACTCCATTTTTCATCATGGAATAAACACAATTCAAATCTATAAAGTGTTAAAAAACAGGTTATTAAAATATTCAAATCCAAAATTTTTTGTCCGATCATCTTTTTTACCATCACTTACATAACAAAAACATAGAATTCCAAGAATTTGTTGTTACTAGTTACTCGTTGGCTATGCAGTTTGCAAAATAGTTCTGGCGGCAGGGATGGTATTAATCGTTTCCTCGCCCATGGCGAGGGCTTTTAGATATCGTCCCTCGCTCAAATCATCAAATTTTTGGCGTTCTCCCAAAACTGCATCAAGAGAGCGAAGCGAAAACGACGCCGATGAAATAGCGAGCAACGAACAAACCGATGGGTAAGACGGAAAAAAATCTCTCACACAGCCAGTCCCCTCACTCAAAAAGCAAGAGAAAGAGCAATCGTGAAATTCTCTCGCCCATAAGCCCTGTAGAAATGAGTTCATTTGTGTGCGTGAGCTCCAGTGTATGTATACAGCAATTTCGTGTGCGTGCCTCTCCGGTTGGAACGATAGTTCCATCGGAGCCAGCGAGAGGGTATTTCTCGTCGATGTGATGGGCTTTCGATATTCGCGATAGCAAGTCGACCATCACTCGGCTGCGAAAGAGAAGAGAAATTTTAAGAGACGAGGAACGCACCGAAATATACATCAATGATAGTGCGAAGGTGATGGTTTACCTACCCTGTCTGGCGGTCAAAATGCTTTTGCACATTTTTCAAATGTTGCTCCAGATTTGTGTGAGATTCGTTACTTTCAGGTGAAATAACGCAATGAAGGGTACAAGGATCATCAAATGAAGTAGTTTTTTCTTCATATTTGACTTTTATTTTAACCCTGAAAAATGGTTCAAATTGTATAACTAAGTTATTCGTCCATTTGTAGACAATACCTTAAAAATTAAGTTTTGAAGATTTTTGATCAATAAAATTTAACAATTTACTGTTTTTGAGCTAGAAGAAACCAGTGTTGGAATTTGAGCGAGAACAAGGAAAACATTGCTCGCTAGCGAGCGAGGGAGAGAACTTGTACAGGTTGACCACTCAAATCCCATTTTAAATTCCCGACTTTTCCAGAAACTCATTTTAAAAAGGTCATTATTTACCATCGAAAAAATCAAAATCAATTTAAAAAAAAACTATCGACATTTTCTTTAAAAAACAGAAACATAAAAAATAATTCAAAAAAATAAAAGCTCATTATTTTGATTCAGAGAAGAAACTAAACAATTAGTCTTTAAAACTAATGATAACTGAATTTAAATTATTATTTCTCATGTTATTTTATGTTCTTTGAAATAAAAGAACGTTTTAAACATGATTACTCTTAATATTATTTCAAAGAGTTTAGAAAAATAATGAAGAATCAGCTATAAAAAATAAGGTTTTACCAAGTTCCCTTTTTAATTTTCTAAATTTGAATATTGAATATTTTACCACTTATTTCATGCAAAATGTTTGAAGAGACAAATTCTTTATACAAATTTGCAGTCATATTTATTTTGCAATTTAAATTTTTTTCATGCATTCAAATCGTTAAAAAAAAGATGTTCTCTTTTTGCATTTATTACGACTAACGATTGGATTTCATTCAATATTTAAGTTTTCTTTTAACTGAAATGCTTTTTCTAAACAGTATTTGAAATTTCTTATTAATTTAACTAAACATTTAAAAATATTTACCACAAAAAAAACCATTGCCAACTCAAGTGTTTTTTTTTTAAATTCAATCAATGTGACAAAATAAAACAGAATCAAAACTTTACGCTGGCCATAATCGTTAAATGTATGCTATACTTTTAAATTCGTTTTCATTTACAATCCAACGTCCAAGGCTCCAAAAAAGTTGGAACGGTAACTTCATTTCGCTGGTTCTCGGGCATAACTCATTCAATCAAGATGATTCTTCTTTCCAGTGATTTGTTAGGATGTCTAGATGATTCTAGAACTTTGCAGAACTTAATTTGATCAAATCTATAATTTTTGCGATCAAAAACATCGTTACAACTTTTTTTTAAGTTGAAAAAAATCGTAAAAAAAAATCCGCGGAGGCAGTCGTTTAAAAAAAGTGAAACGATGTTTTCAGTCGCAAAAATTACAGATTTGATCAAATTGAGTACTGCAAAGTTCTAGGATCATCTAGACATCCAAACAAATCACTGGAAATAAGAATCGTCCCAATTGGTTGTGTAATGCCCAAGTACCAGCGAGTTGAAGTTACCGTTCCACCTTTTTTGGGAGGCTGGGCGTCCGTGTAAGTTGGACATGCGTAGGGCGTTCCAGTGTTAAATTAGTTTGTTGTTATAAACCTCTGTTTTGATAAACAAAAAAAAAATCTATCAATTCATAAAAAAAAAATTGTTTTTTTAAATCAATTTTTAGTTAATGATCGGATAATTTAAAAATTATAGGCTAGATTTGGAAATTTGGCCATTCCCGAGCAGACGGAAATAACTTGGGAATAACATTTTTTGATATTTGGAAATACTAGGCCAATAACATTTCATGTTATTTATAACAAGATTTGTTTTTCGTCGTTATGATTTTTTTGTTATTGGATTGTTTCTGTAATAACAGATTAATAGCACTTTCAGTTATTCTTCGAACAAATCTCTGCTATTATTTTTTGTTATTTTAACAACTAATCCGATCATCCCAATAACAGTTGGAGATATTCTTCCATAACAAAAAGTGTTATTCCAAAGTTAATTTGGCATTCAATATCAGACTAATAACAAATTTTGTTATGATAACATAAACTGTTATTAAACCCTTAGGCTAAAATTGATTTTGCAAGAATATTCCATAACACTTTTTGTTATTTTAACAGTATTTGTGATTGAAATGGCATGAATTTTGTTATTACCGTCTGCCTGGGTTTGGCCTGAAAGGGTTTTAAAGTAGACACTTACTTGAAGAAATATCAAAAAATTATTCAAAAGTTAGAAATATTTTTTAATTAAGTATGCATGAAATTCCCCACTTTTTAACACAAATAAATCACATATTCCCGACTTTTTCCCCGATTTTTGGCAGATTTTGGCGAATTCCCGACTTTTCCGATTTCCCGACATGAGTGGCCACCCTTAACTTGTAGTACTTTTCTCTTCTTTTTGTTCGCGTTCGTGCTCCCGTCGCAAGCGCTCGCGAGGGCCTCGTGCTAGCCATTTATTTATTTTTTATTAACGTTTTATTTTGCAAATTCACCAATTTATACAAATACTTTTCAAATCGACAGGAAAAAATAGAGCAAAAATTATAAAAATAAAATAAAATTTTGGCTTTAAAATTAATATGCATTTTTTTCATCAAAGAAGATAATTTTAATTCATAAAAAGGCAATATTTAACTAGAATTAACTAGAAAGCCAGAATACAGAATTGCCATTAAAAGAAGTTTTTTTTTTAATTTTGATGCCCTGCTTTAATTATTTCGCTTCCCTTACAAGATAATCAACGATTTTCTGAAGTTAATTAAAAGATTCAATCTAATATGATGACGTTATGTAGATGATTTTTTTTTCAGTTGGTCAAGCTTATCGTGTCAACCACTTTCAACGTTTATTTGAAAAAAACCTTGTAAGAAAAATTACCGTGAGCAGTCCTGAGATTGGATCAAACAAACAGACAAAAAAATGTTTGAAAAAATAGGTACACGGAAAAAATTCCTATGTTTATTCCATTTTTAATCACAAGTTTTTTTAAGAACAAAAATTATCACTTTTGGCGTTGAAAATCGAGGTACAGTTTCCGAGACAGTTGAAAAAGAGGGAAGACACTCAGTTAAACTTTAAGAGGCTGTATCTCAGTAGCCAGCAGTTCAATCAACAATGTCAAAAAAGAAAAAAAAATAGGAATCTTTCTCAGCCTTTCGAGAACATTTTTGCTGGGGTACTTTCCCTCGTGAAATTTTTTTAATGGCAGAATAATTAAATAGTGTATTTTTCAAAAGAATTTAATGTTTAAAAAAAACATAATAATGTTTGTTACTGGTCATGATTTGTAACACATACAATTTTTGACCATTGAAATTTTATAGGAATTGGAATAAACGCAGTTCCAGAAATGTTGAAAAAAAGTATTTAAGTTCTAACTACTATGGCCAAATCACCCTTATCGCACGGTACAAAACCGTAAACAGATACCGCGTATCGAGGTCTTCGACTCGGTGACCGTCGTCGTAGTGAGAATACCTTATGGCTTATCCGCCGTTTAGTCACCACTAAGCTGTGACATGCACTGGTAGTACACCTAGGAAAGCCACTTGTTTACGACATCGGGACGATCGGAACGGTTTACGACGCTCTCTTATAGGTTTAATGGACAATATTTATATTATTAAGTAATTACGGTAATGTTTTGACACTGTTCAAAAGTTCTGTTCAGAAATGTTTGGAATAAAGTTTATTTTTATTTTTATCAATACATTAAAATAACTTTAAATTTAACAGAAATTTCCAAACGCAATTTTCACAGTGAAAAAGAGAAGATCCCTTTCGCGGATGTCGTTCCACCCCGCAGTGTCCAGCTGTGGTCTAATCTCACCCCTTTTCGCTCACTTTTTTCAAATTCCGGTATGTAGGCAAATCGCGATTTAACAGCTTCAAGGCGTCGAAACCGCGCCTTGGCGATGCAATGAGGAAACGATCTGCGCCGTTCCATTCAACGTTAGGCAACGGCGTTCAACCATGAATCCAGTGAAGAAAAAACGAACGAAAACTGTTTGCAGCAAAACGGTGTTACTGGGGTTGCACATCAATCAAACGAAGTGATTGTTCGGTTTGAAAAAGTGCTTTTAACCAGTTGAACCAATCTGCTAATTAGCGCCTAATTCCTAAATCGCAAAATCAGGTTGGCGCGATCAAGATTTTGGGCAATTAACGCCGAATTCATGTTGTGTCACCTGGCTGCCTAATCGCTGCAAAGCGATCACCGCTTTTGACAGCTCATTTTGGCAATCGAAGGTTTGCTTACGAGGGCGATCCCTTTTTTGAAAGTCCACCATTTCCGAATTGAAAGGTCTATGCGATGGTTAGAAGGCTCGTTTCCTTTTTTTACGAGGCACCTCGTAAAAGCATTATGATTTGGCGATAAAACGATTACCACTCGATTTGAGGCAGTGCGATGTGTTTTTTTTTTTTTGGGGATGTTGTAAAAAAAAATCGAAAGGCTTTTTGCTTGTTTCAACCGTTGATGGGCATCTGTTAAGTGAGTGTAAAGTTAACCAGGGTGATGAGCTTCTTTGCCATTCATCAATGATCGGGCGATTGGATCGTAAAACAGTGAGATAAAATTGGGTTGGCAAAAAAGGTTGTAAAAATGATGAATGGAGATGGTGCTTAACACCCAGCTTTGCAAGCTAATAGCCTTTTGTTCAGCAATTATTTTTGGTTCTTTGGGCAAAATAAATTGAATAAATAAAAGTCCACGTTTAACAAGAATGCGTTTTTGGGAAGTCCATAAGATAAAAAAGATGATATTAGATAAATATAAGAAATGTCAAAATTGTGAAATTTGTTTTTGAACAATCTTAATGCAATTGAATTTCATTTTTTTTAAGCGGTTGTTACTGAAGATAAACTTTGTGTTGCTTTACGATCAACTTTTCTAAAAGTTCTTGAAAAAATATCCGGATATCCACAGTGGAAATCATTAGCTCCATTAACCGCCCAATGACACTCTTAATGAATCGCTGCCGCAAGTGAATCCACCCCAAATTAACGGACGATGGCCACCACCAGAGCCGTTCTGTTCCGCATTCATCGAAATTTGTTCAATCAATTGGTCGCGCCAACTTCTTTTCATTCCACCCATTGAAAGTGAAAACCACCTTGACCAGGTTGGGAAAAAAAAAAAGAAGAGAAGATGCCAACAGAACCGGTGAAAAAGCAAAGAGAAAACTTGAGATTTCAATGAAATTAACTTTTTTGAGCAAGAAAGTAAAAACCGAAAACAAGATCGGCGAAATAAAAGAATATTGCACCCTCTTTCACTCTCGTAAAGTAAAATGACCAATAAAACAATAACAGCCCTGATCAGATTAAATCACAAAATACGCACGAACACTCTTAATTAACCAATTAAGCCGGTTTTCGGCATTTCCGGCCGGTGTTACATGAAATCGGTGACTTAAGTGAACTCAATAACTCGTTTTGCCCTCTTTGAAACACAACAATAAAGTGGAATGTCGAAAATTTAACTTCTTTTTCTCAATGACGACCGACCAAAAAAAAAACCGGGAATTAAAAGCAACATTCACCAGACTGCCGAAAATAAAAACGGCTCTGTTATTACCTGCTGCTTTGAGAGAGAGTAAGAGGCCGTGGTTGTGGTGAGATGAGAGTGAAAGTTTGCAACGGCCTCCTGATCTGCGGTTGCATTCTCTGCTAGGGTGGCCCCGAGGTGAGAATGAAAGCTTCTTGGTTGATTTCTAAAAGCCTCGTTTGAGGTTTTTTTTATCGAACTTTTCATTTTGTTAAATATAGAAATTCAAATATCGTGCTAATTTACTAAAATTCAAAATTTCAAAAATTAGGACCACCCTAGAAAAAAAAACTCTAGAGTTGAATGCCACTCTAGATACCCGTTACGACCACCGGTGGTCCACGGTCAGGGTCTCTGCTCTCTGCGGCGACTGGTGCCGCAGACCCTGTTCCCTTCTTGCCGGTCGTGTTGGTGCTGGGGCCCCCCTCAGAAAGTGAAACATGAATTCCGATGAAAGGTCTCGGAGTTTCTTGGTTTTTTTTTTTTTTTGCTCTGCTTTTTCATGATCAGTTATTTCTTTATGCATCTTAAATGGAGACTTTCGCTTTTAATAGCAGTTTTTTTGATTATTTTTTATATTTACATGCAAAATCTTATTTAGCTATTCATACTTGAAAGAATGAATAAAAAAACTTATATAAATACACACAAAATAAAGACAAAATTAAATAAAAAATCAATATTTTTTAAAGAACTATTCATGAATAACAAAAATTGGAACACACAAAAAAGTGAAATATTTGTTAACATTCCAACTCCCAAGGCTCCAAAAAAGTTGGAACGGTAACTTCAACTTGCTGGTTCTCGGGCATAACTCAACCAATCAAGATGATTCTTCTTTCTAGTGATTTGTTAGGATGTCTAGATGATTCTAGAACTTTGCAGAACTTAATTTGACCAAATTTGAAATTTTTGCGATCAAAAACATCGTTACAACTATTTTTTTCGCGTGTAAAAAAAAATTCGCCTAAAATTCCGCGGAGGCAGTCGTTTAAAAAAAGTTGGAACGATGTTTTCGGTTACATCGCAAAGCCCCAAATAAAGAGTGAACACAAATTTAAGTTTTGAGAATAAAAACTGAGTTTTAACTCTCTCTTGCAGGTTTAAGTGAACTTAATCATCACTGCCGATGTACATTTTAGCATTCAAGTTTAAGTGGGACCCCACGGCATCAGTGGGTACTGGAGATAACTTGGATAGTTTTCCAGAAATTCCTTATTTCAGAGTGGATTATCAATTATTGTTCTTTCCAAATTCTTTACAAAACGTGTTTATTCAATAATAGATCCAAAGGCTTTATAAAGCAAATTATGTATAAAAAATTGTGAATATGTTTGAACGTTAAAGTCATAAGCACTTTGATAGCAAAGTGGAAATTGTAGGCTGCTAAAACGATACAGTTTTATATTTTTAATTCCCAAAATTTTAAATTTATCGAAATAATTCCTTGACAGTTTTTCTTATATCACGGTGTCATATCGGCAAAATGTACGGATTTTTGCTCAGCAAGAGTTGGTATCCTTATGAATACCGTAGTTTAATATAAAATCAATAAAAATGGTTTATCAGAATTTACAAAAAAATATGACTTTTTAAAACGAGAAATAAAATCATTTTTTTTTTAAATAGTTTTTCAAGTTTTGTTTTTGAAACCGTCCATGGAAAAGATGACATAAGGAATACTTTTTAAGGATTGTTTTTTTGTTTTTAATTTCTCAATAAATTTGAAATCGTTTTTTTTTATTATAAAAACAAATCACACCCAACAAAATTAGAAAAAAATTAATGTTACCGAAAAAGTTTGATAAGGTTAGTTACATTTAAAAAAAATCTAAATATTCTAACCACGAAATTTAAGGACACTCCTCGCACTCCAAATTTCAGCTTTCAGGAAACGCAAATAATTGCTTCACTTATTCTTTGTTTTTACTCCACTCACAATTTCAAAACCACCATTCAGCAGTCGCATCAGCCAGTATCAATCCTCTCGACAGGTCGTCTGCCCGAAATCGGCAAAATAACCACCCGCGCAAATGCTATCTAAGTGCTGTTTGCTTACTATTTTATTTTTGCTCTTCGCTCGTCAATTTTTATTTGCAGATCGAAAAAGGCTCTTCACTAGTTGGCATGGTGAGCATCATTTTTTAGCAAATCAAATTCTAGTGGTAAACAGAGGCATCAGGTAGACTTTTTGGGATTTGAATTGGCCAAATAAAAGTGTGAGCTTTTGGCAGAGGAAGAAATTATTGATCTACAAGGAGTGAAGTGGACGCTCTTGAAATGTGCACCACTTATTTTGGTGATTTTGCGTTATGAGTGGCTGAAAATTTTCGTAGCTCATATGAACTCTGTATGATTTTCTTTCGTTTATTTTAATTTTTTTTTTCATTGTCAAAATTTGGAAACATAACTCTTTCTCAAATCTTGATATGTTAAAAAAAGTTATTTAATTTATTATATAAGTTTAAAATTGAACAGTTCAGAAAAAGTTGTTTTTTTGCTCCTGATTTTTAAGATTTTTAAGCTAAAAGAGGTGATTCATCACCAGAGTTTTGTAAATTTCATGAACATAAACTGAAAATTTTAAGATCCCAATCCATCTGCACAATACAAGTCCTAATAATCCTTTTTGAGCTTAACAACACATCGGGGTTTGACTGCTTGACTTTCAGAAAAAAAGTTTTTTTTGTGTGTGTTGAAATATTGTTTTTGCAATTCCGCTGTGAAACTGTCAAGTTTTCCTGTCCTTCTGGAGAAACGAAGCGGCCTACTTTTCCCTGCCAAAAATAACAGAATGGAAAATTAATAATTTCAAAACCAGTGCTAAAAAGTTCTAAATTTCCGAACTGAAATGGGTGCTGAAAAGTTGAACTTTTTATCACTAGTATCGAAATGTAACATTTTTCAATATTTTTTTTTGTTTTGAGCGTTGAACTTACCAAACACATGAAATTCCATTTAAGAAGCGTTTTTCGGAATTGCAAAAAATGTTGTGAGCAACTCGTTGCAAAACATGATTTTTTCAGCACTAGTCATAAATGTGCGACTCGTGCTGAAAAAAATCTTCTTCAAGTTGTTGCTTCCTAGATTTTTTTTTTTTTTTTGAAAAAATAAATCATTACAGACAGTTGATACTTTTCGCATAAAAATGTCCATATCATTGTTTGATAAAATAAAGAAACTTTGATCTGAACAATTCACAACAATTCATGTTTCAGTGGTAAATGAAATAACATAAAAATCAATTTAAATGCCATCGACCCAAGATCAGATAACTTGACCGAATGAAAAAAAATGATTTAATAAGAAAATTCTTGCCTTCATGAAAAAGATTTGAGCAAACTCACATTTTTTAAAGAGGTTTGAAGTTAAAAGTATTCATGGAATGTAGAAAACTGAAAATGTCATTTGATTTATCTACTTTCATCCTGACTTTTATAATTAGTATATTCATATAAATTTTCACTTCACTAAAATGAAATGAATTAATTTTTTGAACGGAAAATGTGCATTAAGTTCTTTTCTTAAACATTTTTAACAATTATTATTGCAGAGAAATACCTTAACACTTTGTGGCCACCACAAGTCTCACAAAATATAAAAAAAGGAAAATAAATCCCTTTCAAAATATTCAAAACAACAGTAACAATCTTAAAATTTATTTTAAATAAAAATGCAGTTTTAATTTTGACGTTTTCTACGTAGATTTATTTTAATCAATTTAATTTTAATTAAATGGGATTTTTGTAAGTTTCAGTTACAATTTTGAGTTTTTGGACCAAAGATTGGGAAAAAACATAAAACTTTAGCTTCATTTTTCTTGCCGAAAATTTTGATTGGTTGTTTCGATTTTATATGATTTAAATTTTAATGTTTCAATTTAGTGGTAAAATTTATCAGTTTTTTACTAAACAATACTAAACAAATAAAAAAAATTAATTTTGAATATACAATATTTTTATTTAAGAAGTTTTTGATCTCTTTCCGATTCCAAAATTCCCCGATAAAATCAAAGAGCAGTCATAAAAAATGGCAAAAAATGTAAGGTAAAAAAAACTTGTAATTGATTGCAAATCATTCAGAATAAATTTTAAATCGTCTATACATGCATTTTAAATAAAATAAAGACCTTTAAAATTTTTTATTATTTTAAATTTCGAGATTACAGATCGTTTAAAAAAAGGCTAGGATTTTTTTTTCGTAAATGCATTGAAATTTTGAACATTTTTGATAATAGCATAACTGTAAAAATGTATTTGCATAACTGTAATTTGATAATTTGCGCCAATAAAATTTGATAATCAGAGATGAAATTTGAAATTTATTTTTTTTGTTTGCATCCCATTTTTTATGTTTGCATCTAAAAACAGTTACAAAGAATTGAGAAATGATTTTAAAATGAACAAAAACTAAACAAAGTTTTTATGTATCATAATTTTCCTTTCTAACCAATATATAAGTTGAGAAAAATTGCCCATATCCAGAAGAAAGATTTGTATTCATGGTCGTAATCTTTTTAATTTTCTAACAGTTTGTTTTTTCACACTTATAATTATTTCAATATATTTATTCAATTTGTTGGGAATACTTCGGAATAATTTGGTATAAAAAATGCTGCCAAGTTAAAATAAAAATGTGAAACAAATATTTTTTCCCATAAATCCCAAATAACCAAATAAATCACCCTAAAAGCCATGATAAATGAATCCACTTAACATCACGACCATTTCACCGCGCGTGTCGTGAACATTGCAATGTTGCCCAACATAAGCCGCTGCAGCAGTAGCATAATAAACCACGAAAAAAACACACAGCAACAACAACAACTCTCGGTTGCAACGTGCTGTCTGGCCACCGCGCTTCTTCACCGAGCCCAATCAACCATCATCAGTTATCTAATCCCCGCCAAGCTCTTTTCACCTTCTCCACACTGTCTCTTCTGTGCAAGCATTCGAATTTCGAAGTCGTAACTCACCTTTTCTTGTTTTTTATCGATTCGGGAGTTGTAGAATGCAGAAAGTGAATCTCAACAACAACAGCGGCAACTTGCATGCAACAACACCGGGGGTTCGTCGTCTATTCAACAACCCAAGTCACGATCTTTCTCTTCGGATGCTTCAGTGTGTCACTTCACCGAGGTCAACACTCATGAATAATCACACCACAACATGAACAAATTCACGACTAATCCCCGGGGCTGCAACTTCCTTCCTTTCACTCTTTCTTTCTCTCTTCTCGCTATTAGAGGTTTAGCGTTTTCTTCAAACACACGGCACAAGAAAATAAGCAAATAAACACAACAAGCACACACACAGACACACACACACAAACGCGCACACACGTGTCAATAATCTCTCAAGTTGCAACGGAACTAAAACTCGCGAACGATTCGTGATTTCTCTTTTCGGCCTAAGCCGACTATCTCCTGCGGAGTTGGATGAGCTAACCCAGAGTTTCTTAAGTCACTCGAAGGTGTGCCCTACGACGACTCTCCCCCTCCGTCAATCGGAAAAGGTTCTTGAAATGTCAGCACGATCGATTCTAGTCACGACCCGAGCCCAACCTTCTAAGCCCAAAACTAGAAGAGACCCGAAGGGTCCAAACGCCCGATCTATTGTGTTACAACAGAAATGGGAGAAGAAAGCTCTCTTGTATACCCGAAGATCACTCTGCTGCTACACCAAACTCTGAACACACAACTCTATCTTAATTTTCAGGGAACTTGGCCGGAGGAACCTGCGCCCAGACCGCGACGACTGAGTCAACTGAGCGGACCACACTCCGTCGCATCGCGATCGAGCCTCGGAACGTGCGCGCGCGATTTCTTCGATCATGCGACGACGCCACGGTTGTGTTAGTAGGCGCTGCGGCGAAGAAACTCACCACACAACAAACGCCGCCGCCGAGACACTTTCCCAATTGCGGCCCCCCGAAGGTGAGGACGAAGTAGGCTGGGGAAGGAGCGAAAGTCAGCGAACGCGAACCATATGATCGCTGGAGTGGTGAATAGAGTCGTGCTGAAGAGTGGCGCGCGCTCGACGATGTGGTGAGTTGCGAAGTTGCGAGCCGATCGTGTTTCGGGCTTTCGGATTGAGTGACTCAAGTGAGTGTGGCGTGAGTGAGTGCGGAATGAGAGAACATGAAGGAGAGTCTAAGCGCGGCTACGATTGGAATGTTTTTATTTTATTAATTTTCTGTTTTATCACTTCATTTAGGTGTGCAGCGTGGCGGCGAGCGGTTCGGTTGTGGAATTGAGCTGGAAAAGTTGGGAAAAAGTGCATCATTTGGGTAGAAAACTGTTTTTATTCCGTGAATTTCGAATCAATATTGATTTGACTTTACAACTAGAGAATCCCTAAAAAAATGGCTTTCAAGGGGTTTTCCATGATTTCAAGTATTTTTTAAGAAACATTGAACAACTCTCGTTTCACGAGAAACTACACCTGTAAGTGTCACCATTATTGTTGATTACAATCCTGAAAATTGAGTAGAGGAGTTTCAGTGATTTCGTTGAAGTATGATTTCTCAATAAAATGTAAAAGTTTTGAAAGTTACATTAAGTTGCCTAGTTCTGTTCAAATTTCGACATTAGTTACTTGTCTCTTGGCGTAAGCTGTTCTGTTCTGAAAGTGTCACTGCTCGTAAATAACCGTTGTAATGATTTCTAGTATTTCAAAGTCATTTGTTTTCATCATCATAACATTTACATCGGCTTTCCCTACATGTACGGACTATGAACATAGAAAAGTTTCGTTTGCAATCTTTCAATAAGTGAAGTTTGATGATTTTTTCAGCTTTTTCCAACAGGGCCAGCAACAATGAATATTACGCCCATTTAAAATGTCAGTCTTGATTTATTTATTTTTTCAAAATATTTTTTTCGAAAAGATCGGAAAATTTCACGAATGTTTCATATTTTAACATTGAAAATCGGACCATTAGTCATTAGAAAATGGTGGGTTGTTTTGGTGAGACTTAGAAAACTTCAATTTTCGTGTTTCTTTTTCTTAAAGCTGCTGTATCTCAGCAACCCGAAGTCCAATCTTCAATGTCTCTTAGACAATTTTATAGCAAATTTTCTGAACTTTTCAAATAAATATTTTTAGAAATGGTCGCTCATGGTCATTATTTTTAAAAATCGAAAAACTGCAAATATTTTGCTAAAATCAAACTTTCGGTGGCTATATCTTGAAAACGGAGCCCTTTATCAAAAATATTGTAGAGTAGTTTTCGATTGCAAATTCAATTTTGCATTAAAAAATAACTTCAAATTTGTTTTTGCATGAAATTTGGATTTTTTTACAAAAATCACTATTTTCCAAAAATTCATAACTTGGCGGCAGATTTTTAGACCATGTTTCTCGATAGCTCAAAAGTTGCGGATTTTAGTCCCCTAAAACATATCAAAAAATCTCGAAAATAAAAAAATACGTATTTTGGGAAATTGAGTTTTAGTGAAAAAAAAGTTGATAAAAAATCTGCAATTTTTTTTTCCGTGTACCTATTTTTTTCTCAATTGTCCTCAACAATACCTTTGCCGAAGACACCAAATTGATCAGAAAATTCACTCAAAAGTTACAGCTGTTTGAATATTTACATACCACTTTTGTATGGACAGCAGCCAAAATTGTATGGAGACTTGTATGGGTGAACCAATGACACAAAATAGCTTATTTGGTCATAGCGAAGGCCCCCACAAAGTTTGAGTCAAATAAAAAAATACAAAAAATAAAAATGGTCGAAATCGGCCGATTTCGTAGAGAGTTGCTCTACTACAACTGTTTGCTGTCAAAGACAAACTTATGGGAAATTGGACGAGCTTTCCGGTAAAAATATTTACGAGATTGAAAAACCAAGTCTGTCATATAGAAATTGCCAAAAACCACCAAAAAACCATTTTTTTCAACATTTTCATTTTTAAAACCGTTGTATCTTCCCAAGGATTGGACTTAGGACAATGGTCAATATGGGGACTTTTATGTAAAATTTTCTGGGGAATCGATTTCCACCATCGATTCTGAAAAATGACGTTTTGAACACATTTAAAAAAACAGTTTTAGTAAATGATTTTTGTTTTTTTAGGAGAGACATACCATCCTGCATTTTTCGTAAGCTTTTTTGTAACATTTTAGGCTACTTCCTCAAAAATTTTGAGCGAAATAAAAATCGTGACATCACCGTCAAATTTAACTTTTAAACTTAAAAACTGAAAAATCTCATAGAAGTGGCGTGTATTTTTGTTTCAGTGTATTTTTTTCGAAGGTCCGTCCAATTTCTTACAAGTTTGTCTTTAACCACTTTTTTATACGACGAAACGGCTTTGAGATACAGTAATTTTTAAATTATAAAAAAAAAAAAACAAAAATATTTAAATATCTTACGCCCATCCCAAATGTTATTTTTGAGTACTTTTGGCTCCATGTACACAAAAATGGCTTATATAGGCCTAGGATAACATGTCTACAAAGTTTCATTGAAATCGGAGAAGGTCGGGTACAAAAGTACCAGAAAAATTCCTGATTTGAGCTGGAATTGCTCTATAAATTAATAATAAAATTGAAAGTGATTTGTCCTCAATTAATCATTTTCATTTTCTGATTATTAAACACTTTTCAAAATTAACATCAATATTATCAGGATCAAAGCTGTAATCATTTCCTTAACATTTTATGTGAGTTTTACTGACAATAATAAAATAAAATAGGCAATGAAATCCGAGCTTGTTTAACTGTTACAAAGCAAAGCAATCTACTTTAACGACCCCCGGGTCTTTTGTGGGCTCTGTTGCAAGTTTCTGCTCATTTCTAGGCGTCCGAAAGTTATGTGTGTTGAGTCACCCAAAACCTATTTTTGGACCGACATTTTACTTCCCCATCCGATAGAAGGCAAACTGTTACATACGACGCAATTTGTTTTATGGACAACATTTTTGTTTGAACATAAGCACTTATGTCTAATCTTTTGTTCAAACAGTTATTATTTCTCGTATTGTAGTTGGTTAAAATCATTCAATTTACAAGTTTTTTTTTAATCAAAACAATAGTTTTTTCTAGTTCACTACTTAAATGCAATCTACTTAACGTGTCTCCCGAAAGGTCGACGACCTCAAACACTGTCAAAGTCACAATTTCTCCCCATTCTCGTTGCGGCTAACTCATCACACATTCTGAAGCGTTGTGCAATTTTGCATCGACAAAACATCACGTCCCCAAAGCTCTCAGATATTCCGTCTACTAGCTGTCACTTGACGCCACCGCCGTCAGCATTGACCGACGAGTCGTCTTCAAGAGAGTTCTACAGTTCTTCATACTTTTTCCCACTGTTATTTTCATCCTTTCATTTTCAACTTTGTTTTGCTCCACGTTCGTCCCCCCTTCGCATTCCAAGCAAATTCACATTTTATTGCTTTTATTTTCGCTCCTCGTTTTGTTGGGTCATCGAACGCGCGTCCAGCAACAGCTCGTCTACAAATTTGAGGGTCTTGAAATCGTCTTGAAATTTGAGGGTTCGTCGTGGACGCGGCGTTGATGTCACCGGCATATTTCGCGCTCTCTAGGGCACTAAATTAGCAACCTGGTTTATGGCGCCCAAATTTGGTGATGACGGAGATCTGAACTTGAGCCTCTTCGGAGTGGTTTACGGTTTGACGTTCAAGGAGGCTGGCCCGGGGGTGGTCAAGGTTCGTTCGTAGTCGTCTCGTAACTTTTTGCTGATTCTTCTCTCAGCAGGTACTAGAACTTCGGCAGCGGACAATAAATCCTGACCTGTTCTCCAGTGTCACGTTTGCAGTGGGTCATAAAGTATGCATATTTCGTAAATTATCGTTGGAACTAACTCGCTAAAGTTGGAAAAAGAAGACGAAGGGTTGAAAAAGGCAAAACATGACTGCAACACGAAGCATTATAATAAAGTTTAATGTACCCAGGGCATTCGTTTATTAAGTTTATACGTTTTTTTGTGTCGCTTCTTCAAACACAACAATCGTGCAAATCCATTTATTTACAACGCCATAGAATCTCTTCTGGCTTCGGGGCAAGCAGAGAAAAAATATAAGCTCTTCTTGGTGCGCAAAGTCGCAGGGAAAAGCTCTTTTTTTCTCTCATTCTTGATTAATTATTTAGCTGCACTGTCGTCGTTTGAATCGCACCTTTAGCAAAGGACGAGAAGGATTCTTAATTGTGTACACTTCTGATGACCTGGAGCGAGGAAGAAGTAAGGTCTGAGTAGGAGCAAGTTGCAGTTTTTTGCATGATTTTTCAAATCTTTTTTTAACGTAAAATTTTGGAAGAAGATCTTCATGACCTTCATACCAAATTATGAAAAAATATAGAGGAGAAATTTCGCCTATAAAAAAAATCTATTGAATTAAATTCCATGATTTTTTAACGAACACAGCATTTCCATTCACTCAGGACCAAACAAGCAAAATAATGAGAAATTCACGGAATGCAGCAGTCGCAAAAAAATAATGTTGCAAATTTGCACTCTCCAGGATTCGCTCCACTGTGTGGTGCGTTTCCGTTTGAATGGGTCATTAATAATTTCAGCTCCCACCTCGCTCTCCCACACCCACAATTCCGCCCCATCATTCCACTTGACCAAACAAACAAATGTTGCAATCGCCCTCGTCGTCGTTGGCGTGTCATCATTAAACATTCCTCCGTTCCGCAAATTAATCCCACAGGATCACGAAGTATGATAATTTTTTTGTTGCGTTTTTCTCTCCCCACTCAAATGATGGAATTTCGAACATTTCATGCTTTTAGCAAATGACCAGAAAAAAATGGATACTTTATTTGACGAAGGGCAAAGCACCGTAATGGACGTCGAGCGTTGAGAGGTTCCAGGAATATTTGGGGGATTTCAATTTTACCGCAGCGTCGCGTGTAAATATTTGCTGGTTCTTCCTTGGAAATAGGAATAATGCAGTTGAGTTGGGGTAGATGAGTTCAAATTTGATGGACAATTAAATTGGTGATCAACATGTTCGAAAGAAATGACGAAAAGTAATAATTTGTTCAGCAGTTGTCAAAACAAATAAATTGAAAGGTATTGCCACAAGCAGTTAAAAAAAATTTGAAAAATGAATTGAAAAAAAAACGATACGCAAAAAAAACTTTTCTTATAATTTGAAAAAAAACAATCAGGGATATGTGGTTCAAAAATCGAAATTGAATAAAAATAGATCAAAAAGCCTTCACTTAGCAATGTTTTAAACATAGTTTTCAAGTGATTTTATAAATTTACACAATTAAAAAAAAATTTTTTAGCGACAATATTATTCCTCTGGCTATTTCGAGTAAAAATTTCGAAGAAGAGAGGTAAATCAAAGCTTGGAATTATTTTTAAATTCACCGTTGCATTACAATTTTAAATTAGGCAATATGCAAAATTTGGCATCAGGTTGGATTAAAAAATTTGGAAACATTTGTTAGTGTGTAAACCTTTTTCCCTAATACAGTTAAAGAGGATTGAAACAAAAAATAAACTAAAGAAACACACTTTATTCAATTATTCAAGTTATGAAATCACTCACAACACAAATTCAAACAAGATATCAAAAGATGAAAATAAAATTTTTCAGCCCTTGTATCGAAAAGTATCACTGCTCGAATTTGATATTTTTGGTAGAGAAAAGTAGGCCGATTCGTCGTTCAAAACAATAGAAAAAGTAAATAGACTGCACTGCCAAAAAAATCGAAAAATTAAAATTTTCACTAAAACAATTGTACAATTTATTGTAAACAATTTAAAATGCATATAATGTATATTGTCTATTTTTGTATTTTCAATCAAATAAAGCACACTAAGAAGTTTTGCAAATTTTAAATATTAGGACAACAGAAACTATAAGAAATAAAATATTTTCAGAGACTAATAGACATATTGAATATTTTCGATAGTAGCATAACTGTAATAAATCCTCTTTCCTCCATGACCTGAACCAGATCAGAAGAACAGAAAGTTTAAATAAATTTTTACCATTCTAAATTATAAAAAAACTAATGAAATTATAAATTTTTGATGAAAATGCAAAAATTTGCAATTAAATGTATAGTTGTGAAATTCAGTTAATTTGTTTATTTTTGTTTAATAAGGTTTTTTGCTCAATTTCTATACAATTATTTCAATATTAGTTCAACAAATATTTCTAACATGAATTTGTTTAATTAATCTTAAAATTTAGAGATAAATTTATATATTTTCATACTAGAACTGACTTGCCTTTATTTTTCTATAAATAAAGGCAAGTCAGTCAATGATATCAAGGTAGGCTTGAACATTTTCACCAGAAGTTAAACTGTCATTTCAAGGTTTGTTTGGGTAATTTTCAAGTGATTTTCTCAAATGTTATAAAATGAAGTTTTTTTATGTTTATTTCAGATTCATTCATATGAAATTTAGTGATCCACAGTCTACGTTTACCGGAAGCAGAACCTCTTCCAGAACTAGGACCAGGGCAGTTCATTCAAGATTGAATAGAACTTATTTTATTATATTATTACTCATAATGGTATGTAGTTTCTTGTTTTCTCAAGGTTGTCCCTTGCATGAAAAAAACACAAATGGTTTAAAATATTACGCATCAAAATTTATAAACATTCTTGCAAATATGAACTATTTAAAATCTTTACTTAAGTTCTGCGGGTTCATAGAAACATTGTCCTTGAAATTTAAATGGTTCCACGTTTATTCAATCGATTCATGATACATTTCTTTAGAAGGAACTGATTTGCCTTTATTTTGCATATGGGACTGCACGAAAGTGATTTTTATTTTGGAATTTTCAGAACAAACATCACTTTTTTATTAAATTGGCTCAAAGTACATGTAAAAACAATACTTTTGCTATGTTTATCTAAAAAATGACCAAAATACATATGGGACGGACTAGATTAGAGCGGCAGTAAACTTTATATTAAAAACAAAAGTGTCGTGGAATCAACTACAAAACAATTAAAATTAATTTGCATTTGCAATATAAATATCAAACAATGCATTTCCACTATTTTAGAGTTTTTGGAATTGGACTAAATTTAAAAAAATCGTTTTCTTAATACTCAAATATTTCTAATTTGCAATATGGATAACGAACAAAGCAAAATTGTGTATTCTTTTTCACTTTTATTTTTGGTTTTCTTGTAAAATACTCAGAAAAATTCACAAAATAACATATTTTTTTGAGTACTCAAGTTTTTATAACTTGCTACATAGGTATGAAATGCTTATTGGTTCTCTGCTTTTTCACTTTTATTTAACTTTTTTTTTAAATTACTCTAATAAAATGATACCGGATTTTTTTCGGAAATTCTCACATTATAAATAATTTGCAATATCAAACAAGGGGAAATTTTAATGCATTTCCACTATTTTAGAGTTTCTGGAATGAAATACTCAAATTAAAAAAAAACGTATTTTTAAATGAATTCAAATTTTTATTGTACATTATTGTACTAAAGTTACCATCAAGGTAATGGTTATAATACAATTACGCTGGTTTTTAATTCAGATATAAACACCCTTTTGATTAAAATGTTTAAGTCATGGCCTGTAATTATAATTTGCATTTTGAAATTGAAATTAGTTTTCAGTGTCAGCTAATTCACCCTCTTTTTTCAACTCGTGACGTCTCAGAACAGTTGGTTTGATTTTTAATGATAAAAATTTAAACTTTTGTGAAATTTTCTGATTTTTTTTTGTAACAATACTTCTGATGTTTAGATTTCTTCTCCATCATTTGAAAATTTCCAAAATAAATGTGATCAAGCTCTTTCAAAATGTTACTCTGCATTCTTAAAATTCATAATTATTTTTATTGAAAAGAGTAGAAAATTTCACCAAAGCTTTTTTTTCTAATTTTGTAAACTAAACTAGGTGACACTGACAAAATCTAATTTTTTCACAAAATTTAAATTTGAAGAGGCTGATTTTCAGCAACCAGCTGTAAAAAAAAAACAATGTAAAAAATTGTACGAAGATTTGATTTTTTTTTTTTTTAAGAAAAGAAATATTTTGAAAATGGGTAATTCTCTACTAACTAACACGAAATCGGGAAAAGTTGCCCCGAACCATCTTCGATTTGCGTGAAACTTTGTCCTAAGGGGTAACTTTTGTCCCTGATCACGAATCCGAGGTCCGTTTTTTGATATCTCGTGACGGAGGGGCGGTACGACCCCTTCCATTTTTGAACATGCGAAAAAAGAGGTGTTTTTCAATAATTTGCAGCACAAAACGGTGATGAGATAGAAATTTGGTGTCAAAGGGACTTTAAGGTAAAATTAGACGCCCGATTTGATGGCGTACTCAGAATTCCGAAAAAACGTATTTTTCATCAAAAAAACACTAAAAAGTTTTAAAAATTCTCCCATTTTCCGTTACTTGACTGTAAAAATTTTTGGAACATATCATTTTATGGGAAATTTAATGTATTTTTCGAATCTACATTGACCCAGAAGGGAATTTTTTTCACTCAAAATTAAATTTTTTATTTTAAAATTTCGTGTTTTTTCTAACTTTGCAGGGTTATTTTTTAGAGTGTAACAATGTTCTACAAAGTTGTAGAACAGACAATTACAAAAGTTTTGATATACAGCTATAAGGGGTTTGCTTTTGCGTTTCTCTTAGTTTCGTCGTCCGTGTCTGTAGCGGGTGACCATGAACGGCCATGATCGATGACGACCAACTTTTTCAAAAAAAATTTTCGTAAAATCGCGATAACTCGTGATGTTTATAAGCAAACCCCTTATGTCTATATATCAAAACTTTTGTAATTGTCTGTTCTTCAACTTTGTACAACATTGTTATACTGTAAAAAATACCCAGCAAAGTTAGAAAAAACACGAAATTTTAAAATAAAAAAAATTGTTCTAAGTTAAAAAATGACCCTTCTGGGTCAATGTTGATTCGAAAAGAACGTTGCAGCGACCTCAAATTTAAATCATTAAATTTGTCCATTTTTCGAACCTCACCACAGTTCTGACCATGCGCGCTTACGCAAGCATAAATAATTTTACCCGTCGACACGCGTTGCGCGACAAATAATTAAGCTTATGTACAGGTGTGGATCATGAGTCATCCTCACCTGAAAAGCCCTTTATTAATTTTCGCCAATTGTTAGGCAATCAAAAAAATGGTTAAGCTTTCAATTATGAATGTGCGATGTTATTCCACAGGGGAAATTGAAGGTGTGGCTTAACCAAATTCATTGGCATGTTTGTTCAATGGAGAATTCGACCTTCTCATTATTAACTTACATTTTTGAGAATATTTGAGGAACATAATTTTGATATTCCAATAACATAATTTAAAGTTTCACGACAATGGTTCGAACCCATGACTTCCGATTTTGAGGTGTACTCACTACACCATACGGAAAGTCATGAAGAATTGCAGAGGTCTGCATAATTTAATTCATGAGGTTCATCGATGCTTCTCATCGAAACGGACCACTTTTAGTAGAACAAAATTTAGTAGAGTTTTCGAGGACTGACTATAAAAACCCCAAAATTCTTGAGGAGAAAAAGTTAGTTCCAGAATCAGTTCCAGTCAGTTTCAGCCAGTTCAAGCCCAGTCCAGTTCCAGATCCTGAAGAAGCCCCAGACCAGCCGGACCCGCCAGCAGCCACCAGTAGCAGAGGCCCCAGTCCAGCCGGACTTAGCGGTGGAGGCCGCAGTCCGCCGGGACTTAGCCGCTGTGAAGAGTCCGCCGGGACTTAGCCGCAGAGAAGAGTCCACCCGGGACTTAGGAGTTCGGGGTCTGGCATGGCTCGGCGAAGAGGTCTGGAGGACAAGTCTGGCTTCAACGTAGAGAATTGGCTCGACGAAAGTCTTAATGAAATTAGCAACAAAAAGTTGAGTGATGTGATCGTGCGCGTAGAAGTTGAAAGTGTTACCGCAAAAATGTAATCTTCAAAAAAATGTAATATACAGATAAGTGATGTTTACGGATCTGTTTTGACTCTACAAGTAAATATCACAAAAATCCTGAAAGCCTAAACCGCTCGGGCCGTTCAACGTTAAATTTCCCTTAAAATGACATGTTCCACGATTTTTTACAGTCGAGTAACGGAAAATGGGAGAATTTTTAAAACTTTTTTTGTGTTTTTTTCGATGAAAAATACGTTTTTTTTTCGGAATTCTGAGTACGCTATCAAATCGGGCGTCTAATTTTACATAAAAGTCCCTTTGACACCAAATTTCTATCTCATCACCGTTTCAGGCTGCAAATTATTGAAAAACAACTCTTTTTTCGCAATTCTCCATCAATTTTATCTATCCCTTCATGAAAAAAAATTTTTTGAGGATGAGATAAAAATTTATCAAAATATTTGCAAAGAATCGATCTTTTAAAAATAAATTATGAGCAAGTCGCTACGAAATCGGTCTTTTTTCTTAAATTTTAATTTTTGTATTTTTTAATTCGACTGAAACTTTTTTGGTGCCTTCGGTATGCCCAAAGAAGCCATTTTGCATCATTAGTTTGTACCAATTTATTTTCCATACAAATTTGGCAGCTGTCCATACAAAAATGATGTATGAAAATTCAAAAATCTGCATCTTTTGAAGGAAATTTTTGATCGATTTGGTGTCTTGGGCAAATTTGTAGGTATGGATAAGAACTACACTGAAAAAAAAATAATACTCGGTAAATTTTTTTTTGTTATTTTTAATTTATCTATTTTTCACTAAAACTTGGTCTGCAAAAAAGCACTATTTTTTCTGATATGTTATAAGGGAAATCAAATGGCAACTTTTCATGAAATTTCCAGAACGTGCAAAATATCTTTGAACGAGGTATGAATTTTTGAATCAATACAGATTTTTGAAAGATCGAAATATTAGTTGCAAACAATTTGCAACTTTATTTTTCAAAGTAAAATCATTTTGAAATCAAAAAGTACTTAAGTGAAATTTTCATAAAGTGCACCATTTTCAAGTTAAATTCATTTTAAAGTAACTTTTTTGATAAAAGTCACAGTTTTTCATTTTCTTCATTAGTGCCCATGTTTGCCCACTTTTGAAAAATATACTTTTGAAAAGCTGAGCAAATTCTCTATTTTTTTTCTTTGTTGCACTTTGTTAATACGACCTTTAGTTGCTGAGATATTTTCATGCAAAGGTTTAAAAACAGGAAAATTAATGTTTTCTAAGTCTCACCCAAATTTTCGAACGTTTATATCTCAGCAACTATTGGTCCGATTTTCAATGTTAAAATATGAAACATTTGTGAAATTTTCCGATCTTTTCGAAAACAACACTTCAAAAGGGCGTAATATTGAATGTTTGGTTTTTTGCTTTTCAATACCAAATTCAATTGTACAGCAAAACATGAAGTCAATATTGTTTCAACTTTAATTTTGAGCATAAAAAAATAAAATTCGGGCAAATTCATCCTTCAGACAACTATTGTCATCAGAAACATATCCAAAACAACTTTATTCAAAAATGATTCCTTGTAAAGTTAGATTTTTGGGTTCTATCCCATTTCCAAAAATGTCATTTTTATTATTTTTATGATTGATGTCTCAAACAAATAAAAAAAATAAAATTAATATTCGTTTTTTTTTAAAGGTTTGAAGATTTCATGAAAAGAAATTACCAAAAAGATTATTAAATCTTTAAGAGTTACACTGCCGCTTGAAGCAAGTCCGTCCCATATGTAATTTCGTCAATTTTGAAGTAATAATGCAGTTTGGTTCGAAATCATGTGACCTATCAGAAAAAAACAATAAAATGTAGTACTTTGTTCCAGAAAACCATAGAAAATTCGATTTTTCGAAAGAAATCTTACACGTAGCCTTATGGGCGGGCCAAATTTGAAGTGCGTTTTTCTCGGTTTGCTGTTTTTACATATGGGACGGACTAGATTTGAGCGGCAGTACATTAATCTCATAAAAACATTCATCTTAAGATAAACAACAACAAAGAACAGAAAGTTGCATTCTGGGGACTAAAGTTCTGGAAAATGGGATGGAACTTAATTTTTGTGTTGAAAAGCTTAAAATATATTATTTGAGTTCACCTTTTTCCTGAATTATTTATAAAGTATTGTTTGCAATTTTAGAAAGTTTTTCGCATTTTTCTTTCTCTTGGTAATTGCTCAGTTAACAAAACTAATTGCTTCAAAATTAAATATGATGTAACACACTGATCAAAGAAACTCCAAAACTCTGTTATGTACTTCAAAAGATCTTATTGTTAAATTATTATTCACCAATAAAACCAAATTGAATTGTATTGAATCTTGTATAACTGCAACTTTCTTTGGGTAATCTTTGAGCAATAATTTTTAACATTTTTTCCCATAAATGGAATAATAAGGTGTCAAGATGCAACAAATTAATTTCAAACGTAGTTTGGATTCATAACAAAAAATACTGCAAAATTGTTTTAACATAAAAATTAGGGTACACCCTTACCAAAAATCATGATTTTCTGAATTCACCATCCCACTTTTCATATGATTTTTTGAGTCCAGGTACTACAACCATAATGGTTATATGGGTTGATCTCAAAAAATCGAATGAAGCGCGGGATATTGAACTCAGCAAATCATGATTTTTGGTAAGGGTGTATATTTGTTAAAACATGACCAAAAACAATAAAAAAAATAAAACTGGCAAATTTACTTAAAACAAGTAAAATAATCAAACCTAAGATTTTCCAAAACTTCAAGAGTTTCTTTTCCCATATTTTGGACATTAATATAGTATTTATCAATAAAAAATATTATAAACTTGGGATCAAGCACCATTTAAAAACTTATTAAAAAATTACTTATTTTAAAAGTAATTTCTCTTTTTGATACGATCAGATAAAAACCCAATTAAGTATGACCATTTCAAACATTTTTGAAGAAAAAAATACACATTTCTTTTTCAGAAACCTAATCTGTTCACATTTTCACATTTCAGTTGGCTAAAAGATTAGGATTATATTTGCTCATATTGAAAGTTGTTATCAGTGTTGTTCACAATCCTCCCTTCCTCCCTAATCCTTGTTGCCAAACAGATGCCAACCTGTCAACTTGTATTGTCATCTCCTGTGTACATAATCCAGCTCAAAATTTTCGGACAGTTCAGGTTATTTCCATCAGGCCACACAAAGAGTTGACCTGTCGAAGTCTCCCCCCTCCCCTCCGGTCATTCCGAAAACTGCACTTTGCTACACACTTTTCGATCATAATCACAAAGCACAACTCGACTACTGGCGCTGCTGCTGCTAGAGAGACGATATCCATTTCGAGCTCCAACGAGCAAAGAAGATTATTTTTTCCAGTGAATTGAACCTCAATATTTCTCATCGTCTGCGCTCCGGTTTCAAGACTTTCCACGATGTCCACTTTTGCAAACTTTGGCAGTGATGCCAAAGTTCTTGAAAATTCTTCAAACTTTGCCTCACCAAAGCTGGCAACTCTGGCTGGCACGTGCAGCTGATCCAGAACTTTCTCAGCAGATTGCAGCGTTTCAGAAGTCCAAGTCACCACCGGATGAGCCGATTATCGGGCTTAGTCCCCAGCACAGTTCTTTGAGCACACTCCAAGAAGCATTTCGACCGCTGTTGCACTTCTCAGGATTCAAAACAAAACACTAGATTTCGACTTGAACTTGCGAACTAAAGGATGATGATGAAGATGATTATCCTCATCCTGCTCGTCCAGGCACGCCGCGGCGGCTCTGCTCATAAGCAGATGGATGAACTGAGCCGGTCTGGCCTGCGAGGGCTTCTATTTATAAATTATTCTAGTCATACTCAAAGTATCGGATCGGTGAGCTTTTGGAGCTAGACTGCATGCAGGATAGACGACGAGCTGAGCCTGCCTGTTTGTACTGGGAGGCTGATCGATTGAGGAGATTCTTTTCCCTGTTATTAATTTGCCATGGTGTCGACTCATAGTTATCCCAAAATGCATTGAAAATATTATATTATTATTGTTTTTATCTTAAACGTATTTAGGAATAAACCAAATATTAGAATAAATCAGTTGTCACCATGTCTTCCAAACAATTTTGCTGAATTCAGCATTTCACGCGAGCAACCTTTTGTTTCAAAACATATCAGCAAAACCCCAGCCAAATTAAAGCTGAACTGGCAGCTTCACCACACGGGCAAGTCCCTTCCTTTTACGGGGCCCAGCTATGAGTAATACCCGAGCAACTCCGTTCAACCTTAGTCTAGGAATCGAACTCTCCCCTAGCATTAATGTTCCGTTCGACGACTTCGTGATCTAAGCAAGCTCTGCTGTATAGATGAAACGGGAGTGCCCCGCGCATTGTGTGACATGCCAAGGTACCCAGCTAGACTACGAGGTAGGCTGTGACGTGACGTAGGTACCGGGGAAGAGGTAGAACCTTGTTGTTGTGGTGGTGGGTTGCTTGGATGCTGAGAACACTCCTCGATTAGGTGATTGTGGTTAGCTGTAGTAGGCGATTGCTCAAGAGAGTGCTTTAGTCTAGTTTTATAGGATTATTCGTTGTATTTGTGAGTTCTTCAATAAAAGTGAGGTTATGAGCTTCCATAACTTCATGCACAATGCAACGAAACAACGCTTGTCATCCTAGCCCTAACCTCAAAATTTCGTCCGTACTTTGCGGCATCCAGCCCACGCACTCCTCTCGAGAGTGCAGTGAAAATTACAATTTTGTCACATCACCGACATGCTGCTGACGCGTGTTTTATTGTTCATGAACCTTGTCCAGCGACAGCTTCGCGCGATGACGACTGACAGTTGTGCCAAGTTGCAAACATTTTCGGGCGCACATCCAGATGCAGATTCTGTGATGCTGCGGTGCAAGCGCCGTTAAACGTCCAAACGTCAAAAAGTTGGGGGCCACTATTTGCGCGCTGCCACAACAAATTTGACGTTTCGCCATAATGACATCCCATATCGACACTTTGGACACTTCCGGGTGAATTCCGGATGAGAAATGTGTCCCCCTGGATGCCGAAAAATGGCACGCCGCTTGTCATCGGACAAGCGAAACGGATAAAGTGCTGATAATTCACATGTTTATCGCGTCAAGCAGAGGAGGTCGGAGACCTGTCAGTTTGCAGCTGTCAGAAATTGCATTATGGCGCGCACACACGCACGCGTCGACCTCAATCATGCTGCGAATTGTTTCCGCAACGATGCCCAATTGGTGTGGGACACGTCCCGTGGCCGGGCCTGGCCCGGCGAATGTGATGACAGATTTCACCATCAGGAAGCTTCTGCAAATTTCATTACGAGAGTGCGCTCTCTCTCTTAAGGTGATTCCCAGCGGCGCAACCGATTTGACATTTGGCCGTGCGCGCAAATGTCACTTCATTAACTGTTAACAAGAGTTTGGAGTCTGTCTTGAAGAGGGCGCCCCCACTAAGCAGGCGTTGAGATTCCAGCATTGCACCGCGAGCAGCGACATCTTGGATTCCACGGAGGGAAGGTTCGGCACGTCACGAGATGGAACTGTCTTCTTTGGGTCACAGACAATTGATCAAATTTTGTTTGTTTTATTTTGTATTTTTGTATTTTTGTATTTTTGTATTTTTGTATTTTTGTATTTTTGTATTTTTGTATTTTTGTATTTTTGTATTTTTGTATTTTTGTATTTTTGTATTTTTGTATTTTTGTATTTTTGTATTTTTGTATTTTTGTATTTTTGTATTTTTGTATTTTTGTATTTTTGTATTTTTGTATTTTTGTATTTTTGTATTTTTGTATTTTTGTATTTTTGTATTTTTGTATTTTGTTTTTGTATTTTTGTATTTTTGTATTTTTGTATTTTTGTATTTTTGTATTTTTGTATTTTTGTATTTTTGTATTTTTGTATTTTTGTATTTTTGTATTTTTGTATTTTTGTATTTTTGTATTTTTGTATTTTTGTATTTTTGTATTTTTGAATTTTTGTATTTTTGTATTTTTGTATTTTTGTATTTTTTGTATTTTTGTATTTTTGTATTTTTGTATTTTTGTATTTTGTATTTTTGTATTTTTGTATTTTTGTATTTTTGTATTTTTGTATTTTTGTATTTTTGTATTTTTGTATTTTTGTATTTTTGTATTTTTGTATTTTTGTATTTTTGTATTTTTGTATTTTTGTATTTTTGTATTTTTGTATTTTTGTATTTTTGTATTTTTGTATTTTTGTATTTTTGTATTTTTGTATTTTTGTATTTTTGTATTTTTGTATTTTTGTATTTTTGTATTTTTGTATTTTTGTATTTTTGTATTTTTGTATTTTTGTATTTTTGTATTTTTGTATTTTTGTATTTTTGTATTTTTGTATTTTTGTATTTTTGTATTTTTGTATTTTTGTATTTTTGTATTTTTGTATTTTTGTATTTTTGTATTTTTGTATTTTTGTATTTTTGTATTTTTGTATTTTTGTATTTTTGTATTTTTGTATTTTTGTATTTTTGTATTTTTGTATTTTTGTATTTTTGTATTTTTGTATTTTTGTATTTTTGTATTTTTGTATTTTTGTATTTTTGTATTTTTGTATTTTTGTATTTTTGTATTTTTGTATTTTTGTATTTTTGTATTTTTGTATTTTTGTATTTTTGTATTTTTGTATTTTTGTATTTTTGTATTTTTGTATTTTTGTATTTTTGTATTTTTGTATTTTTGTATTTTTGTATTTTTGTATTTTTGTATTTTTGTATTTTTGTATTTTTGTATTTTTGTATTTTTGTATTTTTGTATTTTTGTATTTTTGTATTTTTGTATTTTTGTATTTTTGTATTTTTGTATTTTTGTATTTTTGTATTTTTGTATTTTTGTATTTTTGTATTTTTGTATTTTTGTATTTTTGTATTTTTGTATTTTTGTATTTTTGTATTTTTGTATTTTTGTATTTTTGTATTTTTGTATTTTTGTATTTTTGTATTTTTGTATTTTTGTATTTTTGTATTTTTGTATTTTTGTATTTTTGTATTTTTGTATTTTTGTATTTTTGTATTTTTGTATTTTTGTATTTTTGTATTTTTGTATTTTTGTATTTTTGTATTTTTGTATTTTTGTATTTTTGTATTTTTGTATTTTTGTATTTTTGTATTTTTGTATTTTTGTATTTTTGTATTTTTGTATTTTGTATTTTTGTATTTTTGTATTTTTGTATTTTTGTATTTTTGTATTTTTGTATTTTTGTATTTTTGTATTTTTGTATTTTTGTATTTTTGTATTTTTGTATTTTTGTATTTTTGTATTTTTGTATTTTTGTATTTTTGTATTTTTGTATTTTGTATTTTTGTATTTTTGTATTTTTGTATTTTTGTATTTTTGTATTTTTGTATTTTTGTATTTTTGTATTTTTGTATTTTTGTATTTTTGTATTTTTGTATTTTTGTATTTTTGTATTTTTGTATTTTTGTATTTTTGTATTTTTGTATTTTTGTATTTTTGTATTTTTGTATTTTGTATTTTTGTATTTTTGTATTTTTGTATTTTTGTATTTTTGTATTTTTGTATTTTGTATTTTTGTATTTTTGTATTTTTGTATTTTTGTATTTTTGTATTTTGTATTTTTGTATTTTTGTATTTTTGTATTTTTGTATTTTTGTATTTTTGTATTCTTGTATTTTTGTATTTTTGTATTTTTGTATTTTTGTATTTTTGTATTTTTGTATTTTTGTATTTTTGTATTTTTGTATTTTTGTATTTTTGTATTTTTGTATTTTTGTATTTTTGTATTTTTGTATTTTTGTATTTTTGTATTTTTGTATTTTTGTATTTTTGTATTTTTGTATTTTTGTATTTTTGTATTTTTGTATTTTTGTATTTTGTATTTTGTATTTTTGTATTTTTGTATTTTTGTATTTTTGTATTTTTGTATTTTTGTATTTTTGTATTTTTGTATTTTTGTATTTTTGTATTTTTGTATTTTTGTATTTTTGTATTTTTGTATTTTTGTATTTTTGTATTTTTGTATTTTTGTATTTTTGTATTTTTGTATTTTTGTATTTTTGTATTTTTGTATTTTTGTATTTTTGTATTTTTGTATTTTTGTATTTTTGTATTTTTGTATTTTGTATTTTTGTATTTTTGTATTTTTGTATTTTTGTATTTTTGTATTTTTGTATTTTTGTATTTTTGTATTTTTGTATTTTTGTATTTTTGTATTTTTGTATTTTTGTATTTTTGTATTTTTGTATTTTTGTATTTTTGTATTTTTGTATTTTTGTATTTTTGTATTTTTGTATTTTTGTATTTTTGTATTTTTGTATTTTTGTATTTTTGTATTTTTGTATTTTTGTATTTTTGTATTTTTGTATTTTTGTATTTTTGTATTTTTGTATTTTTGTATTTTTGTATTTTTGTATTTTTGTATTTTTGTATTTTTGTATTTTTGTATTTTTGTATTTTTGTATTTTTGTATTTTTGTATTTTTGTATTTTTGTATTTTTGTATTTTTGTATTTTTGTATTTTTGTATTTTTGTATTTTTGTATTTTTGTATTTTTGTATTTTTGTATTTTTGTATTTTTGTATTTTTGTATTTTTGTATTTTTGTATTTTTGTATTTTTGTATTTTGTATTTTTGTATTTTTGTATTTTGTATTTTTGTATTTTTGTATTTTTGTATTTTTGTATTTTTGTATTTTTGTATTTTTGTATTTTTGTATTTTTGTATTTTTGTATTTTTGTATTTTTGTATTTTTGTATTTTTGTATTTTTGTATTTTTGTATTTTTGTATTTTTGTATTTTTGTATTTTTGTATTTTTGTATTTTTGTATTTTTGTATTTTTGTATTTTTGTATTTTTGTATTTTTGTATTTTTGTATTTTTGTATTTTTGTATTTTTGTATTTTTGTATTTTTGTATTTTTGTATTTTTGTATTTTTGTATTTTTGTATTTTTGTATTTTTGTATTTTTGTATTTTTGTATTTTTGTATTTTTGTATTTTTGTATTTTTGTATTTTTGTATTTTTGTATTTTTGTATTTTTGTATTTTTGTATTTTTGTATTTTTGTATTTTTGTATTTTTGTATTTTTGTATTTTTGTATTTTTGTATTTTTGTATTTTTGTATTTTTGTATTTTGTATTTTTGTATTTTTGTATTTTTGTATTTTTGTATTTTTGTATTTTTGTATTTTTGTATTTTTGTATTTTTGTATTTTTGTATTTTTGTATTTTTGTATTTTTGTATTTTTGTATTTTTGTATTTTTGTATTTTTGTATTTTTGTATTTTTGTATTTTTGTATTTTTGTATTTTTGTATTTTTGTATTTTTGTATTTTTGTATTTTTGTATTTTTGTATTTTTGTATTTTTGTATTTTTGTATTTTTGTATTTTTGTATTTTGTATTTTGTATTTTTGTATTTTTGTATTTTTGTATTTTTGTATTTTTGTATTTTTGTATTTTTGTATTTTTGTATTTTTGTATTTTTGTATTTTTGTATTTTTGTATTTTTGTATTTTTGTATTTTTGTATTTTTGTATTTTTGTATTTTTGTATTTTTGTATTTTTGTATTTTTGTATTTTTGTATTTTTGTATTTTTGTATTTTTGTATTTTTGTATTTTTGTATTTTTGTATTTTTGTATTTTTGTATTTTTGTATTTTTGTATTTTTGTATTTTTGTATTTTTGTATTTTTGTATTTTTGTATTTTTGTATTTTTGTATTTTTGTATTTTTGTATTTTTGTATTTTTGTATTTTTGTATTTTTGTATTTTTGTATTTTTGTATTTTTGTATTTTTGTATTTTTGTATTTTTGTATTTTTGTATTTTTGTATTTTTGTATTTTTGTATTTTTGTATTTTTGTATTTTTGTATTTTTGTATTTTTGTATTTTTGTATTTTTGTATTTTTGTATTTTTGTATTTTGTATTTTTGTATTTTTGTATTTTTGTATTTTTGTATTTTTGTATTTTTGTATTTTTGTATTTTTGTATTTTTGTATTTTTGTATTTTTGTATTTTTGTATTTTTGTATTTTTGTATTTTTGTATTTTTGTATTTTTGTATTTTTGTATTTTTGTATTTTTGTATTTTTGTATTTTTGTATTTTTGTATTTTTGTATTTTTGTATTTTTGTATTTTTGTATTTTTGTATTTTTGTATTTTTGTATTTTTGTATTTTTGTATTTTTGTATTTTTGTATTTTTGTATTTTTGTATTTTTGTATTTTTGTATTTTTGTATTTTTGTATTTTTGTATTTTTGTATTTTTGTATTTTTGTATTTTTGTATTTTTGTATTTTTGTATTTTTGTATTTTTGTATTTTTGTATTTTTGTATTTTTGTATTTTTGTATTTTTGTATTTTTGTATTTTTGTATTTTTGTATTTTTGTATTTTTGTATTTTTGTATTTTTGTATTTTTGTATTTTTGTATTTTTGTATTTTTGTATTTTTGTATTTTTGTATTTTTGTATTTTTGTATTTTTGTATTTTTGTATTTTTGTATTTTTGTATTTTTGTATTTTTGTATTTTTGTATTTTTGTATTTTTGTATTTTTGTATTTTTGTATTTTTGTATTTTTGTATTTTTGTATTTTTGTATTTTGTATTTTTGTATTTTTGTATTTTTGTATTTTTGTATTTTTGTATTTTTGTATTTTTGTATTTTTGTATTTTTGTATTTTTGTATTTTTGTATTTTTGTATTTTTGTATTTTTGTATTTTTGTATTTTTGTATTTTTGTATTTTTGTATTTTTGTATTTTTGTATTTTTGTATTTTTGTATTTTTGTATTTTTGTATTTTTGTATTTTTGTATTTTTGTATTTTTGTATTTTTGTATTTTTGTATTTTTGTATTTTTGTATTTTTGTATTTTTGTATTTTTGTATTTTTGTATTTTTGTATTTTTGTATTTTTGTATTTTTGTATTTTTGTATTTTTGTATTTTTGTATTTTTGTATTTTTGTATTTTTGTATTTTTGTATTTTTGTATTTTTGTATTTTTGTATTTTTGTATTTTTGTATTTTTGTATTTTTGTATTTTTGTATTTTTGTATTTTTGTATTTTTGTATTTTTGTATTTTTGTATTTTTGTATTTTTGTATTTTTGTATTTTTGTATTTTTGTATTTTTGTATTTTTGTATTTTTGTATTTTTGTATTTTTGTATTTTTGTATTTTTGTATTTTTGTATTTTTGTATTTTTGTATTTTTGTATTTTTGTATTTTTGTATTTTTGTATTTTTGTATTTTTGTATTTTTGTATTTGTATTTTTGTATTTTTGTATTTTTGTATTTTTGTATTTTTGTATTTTTGTATTTTTGTATTTTTGTATTTTTGTATTTTTGTATTTTTGTATTTTTGTATTTTTGTATTTTTGTATTTTTGTATTTTTGTATTTTTGTATTTTTGTATTTTTGTATTTTTGTATTTTTGTATTTTTGTATTTTTGTATTTTTGTATTTTTGTATTTTTGTATTTTTGTATTTTTGTATTTTTAGAAATAAAATTGTGACAATTCGTTACATTGCACACCTGTCAATTTATTTTAGCAACCTTTTCTGACAGCTTAGGTGAGAGCAAGATCTAAAAATTTATCAAATTGAAAAACGAAGTACGTCTACTTCTCTCTGCCAGTTCAAACTAGATGACTGATGCTGCAGGGAAAACCTCGCACTGCTGAACCTTCACCGATCCCAATATCGCGATTTATCGCGCTCAGCGCATTCCCACCACATCTTGAGGCTGGTGGTCGGCGGCGGTGTGTCGTAATTGAACCCGAGATTCAATTAAAGCCTACTCCAGCGGGCTGCGGAATTCCGCCAACATGTTGAACTCACCAGGCCGAGTGAGTCCCCAGCGAGGAGATCTATGAATTAGATTATGTAGTAGTCCATGAAAAGCGCAGTTCTAATACGCTATAAAGTGCTTCCTGGTTGCTTAGTTCTCCTCCCGGGCTTGAGGTTAGAACACGGAGCCTTCAGCTCGGTTCAGGGTTTTCTCGGTTTGTTAGTGGTGTCGCCTAGAACACACTCACTTTGACAGTTGTTGGTCGGCTGCGCCTACTCGGATGGAACGGCGGAGTTCAATGGGAGGGTGCGGTCCGCTACGACTCATGACTTGATACTTAGCAACTGTTATGTGAAGTTGATGGAGTCAAAGTTTCCAGGAAAGAATCATGAAGATATCGTTCGAAAAAGTAATCAAGGAAATCAGATTTCCAGTATCATCAAAACCTTTGTCGAAACTTAGTCTCCATTAGACCTCCCTAGCTAAAACTTTCCATTAATGCTGTTAACCGGCCTAGCTTGATGTTCAGTCAGGATCGAGAGCTCACGATGAAAACACGATTCCCACTTGCGGTGGTGCTTTTCTTATCGAAAACATTCCAATCGTTCACGTTGGATTGCAATGTCACCGGTGAAGCTGCCAAAGCTCGGCTCGAACAAGTCAAATTCGATGATTTCTTCAAAGGAATAGCGTTTGATCAGTTTTACCGCCATAACGTCTCAAATATGCAATATTTTGGCAAGACTTCCAGATGCGTCAACTATGACAGAGCGTATTTGGTGAGGTTTGTGACTTCTAGCAACTCAAGTTTTATGAGGTTTTTAGACTACACTGCAGGATCGTGTACTGATTACCAAATGTTCAAAGATGAGGAAGGATATTTACGCGTCTGGCTTCACTCAAAATTCCCTGCTCAGGCAGGTGAAGTCATAGTTGGATTTTACACCGACCATATTATCCACAAGCGAGTTTACTTCAAGAGCGAAGTCGATATGATCGATTTTCTGGAATTTTTACTAGTTAACGTGGCGCTGTCAAGACAGGAGTTTGCAGCACAAAATGATAGTTTGGCCCAAGAGTGTTTCAATCTGCCAAACGTTACTGCAAAACTTCGGAATGGAAATTCGAGATCAAATTCACAAAATGAATTGATTGTGTTGTTTGCCTTGATGAAAATTCTAATGGAAAGCGTAACATTATTTTTAAACTAAATTTACATTTAAAAACAGAATACATGAATAATAATGACATTCATAATTCTACAAAATATTCACAAAAAATCAAGTCCAAACCGACGTAAAAAACAACCTAACCTAAATATAATCATAGTTGCTAAATTAACCAAAACCTCAAGAGCCAAATTTTAAAAAAATAATATTTTTCATGTTGACATGAATTTTCATCTGTTATTTTTTATTGTTTCATAAATTTTGTAAATTTTTTTTTCGTAAAATCGCAATAACTCGTGATATTTTTAAGCAAACCCCTTATGTTTACATATCAAAATTTTTGATATATTGTCTGCTCTAAATTTTTGTTGAACATTGTTACACTTTAAAAAATAACCCTGCAAAGTAAGAAAAATTACGAAATTTTTAATTGAAAATTTGTGTTCTAGATGAAAAAATGACCCTTCTGAATAAATGTGGATTCGAAAAATACATTAAATTTCCCCTAAAATTACATGTTCAAAAACAATTTACAGTTAACTAACAGAAAATGGTTTTGGAAGTGGTTGGAAGTTTGAATAGTAGTTTATGCAATAAGTTGCAAAAAGAAGATTTTTTCAGCACGTGTCGTACATTTATCCAACGAGGTTCACCGAGTTGGATAAATACGACAAGTGCTGAAAAAATCAAGGTTTGCAACGAGTTCCATACAAATTTTTTTGCATTTCTGAAAAAACACCCATGAGTGAAATTATAAGTCGAATGTTCATGTATTTTGTCAATAAACTGCTCAAATAAAAAAAAATGTTGAAAAGTATTACTTTTAAAAACTAGTGCTGAAAAGTTCAACTTTTCAACATCCATTTCAGTACTGAAAAGTAGAACTTTTCAGCATTTGTTTTAAAATGTGTTTCTATTCGATTCTGTTATTTTTAGTTGATAAAAGTAGGCTGTTTCGTCACGCGAGAATGACAGGAATAGTAGGAAGTTTCAAGACGGAATTGCAAAAAAACATTTTTAGAGTCCAATTCTGCATAAAAGTTCCTAAGACATCAAATTTCTATCTCATCACCGTTTAAGGCTACAAAATATTGAAAAACACCTATTTTTTCGCATGTTCAAAAATGACCTCGGATTCATGATCAGGGACCAAAGTTAGTTGAATGAAAAACGCAAATTTTCACAAAAATACGGTATTTTCTCGAAAATACTCAATTTTTTATGATTCGTAATACGGGTATCAAACGGAGCAAAATTTTACCTGCACTGATTAACTGATTTATGAGTGAATGTAAAACTTAATTGTTCACAAAATACCGTTTTTTGCAAAATTACTATTTTTTATAATTCGAAATATGGTTATCAAACGATTCGATATTTTGCATTGCATTGAAATACTTAAATTGAACGGTTTTACGTGAAAATTTGAGTATTTTATTCGAAAAATTTAAAAAAAAACATGAAAATGAAGGTAGAATTTAATCTCTTTTGACACCCATTTCTCTAAAACAGTGAAAATGCGTATTACAAAAATTGCGAAGTGAAGAAATTTGAGTATTTCAAAAAATACGATATTTTGTGAAAGTTTAAGTTTTTTATTCAAACAGCTCTAATACAGTGAAAATGTATGCAAAATTTCGAACCGTTTGATACCCATATGGCGAATTATAAAAATTTAAGTATTTTCAAAAAAATACGGTATTTTGTGAATTTTTTTGCATTTCATTCAACAAAAAACTCTAAAACAATGAAAATGCTTGCTAAATTTTGAGTCGTTTGACACTCATATCGCAAATTATAAAAATATAGGTATGTACTTTCAAAAAACTACTGTATTTTGTGTTTTTTTAGTATTTATACTTTATCAAAAAAGTAAAAAAAGAAGCTTGAAAATTCAACATAGTTTGGTTGTTTTTATTAATTTTTAGATATATATTAAACATAAGTTATCGTCCGTAATATCGTCGATAAAATTATCGCCGATAGAATTATCGGAAAATCCAAAGCAAATGATCATCAAAATGATTTCTTTCCAATAATGGGACTAACAATCCTGATGTTAACCACTCTGTTAAATCAATGAACAATTGACAGACATTATTGGAATATCCAACAAAAAACATTACTTTAGTAACATTTATCTTATTTAAAACGTTGTGTTCGTGCAAGACGGTATTTGTGTCCGTTCCATGTGTTTACTTCTGTACCTTTTCGAGAACAATAAACTTATATTCTGCCTCTTCGCGCTCTGACCACCGTCCGAGACGGTTGGCTCAGCAGCCACACAAACGAGTTGTTTTATTCTTTTATTTGAAAGATTCTACGCGCCTGGATCAATTGAAGACACAACGTAGGGAATTCGAAGTCAGCCCCTGGCTGAACATTGGTGCCGTGACGGAAACGATTCTGAGGAATCCACAACCCAGGTGAGCCGTGGAATCAGTGGACATCGACAAAATGGTGTCCTTAGCAGCACTTCTCGGCGTTCCGGGTAGTCTCAGCTGCACCCATCGCCAGCAACCCGATCGTCAACGGAAGAGCGAGTGCCGTGGCCGAGGACCCCTTCTGCAACACTTCTCGGCGTCCCGGATGGTACCCGCCGCAATCGTAGCCGACGGGCCGGACGTCAACCGAAGAGCTTGTGCAATGCAGAAGGTTCTCCGATGTTCCATTCTTCAACCACCACGACGACCAGCGAAGAGCACCGCGAAGGGGACAACCATAAGCGACGTAGCTGAACCTGTACTGTGATATTAGCATTAAGAATTTAGTCAGTGTTTAGTCTATTTATTAAAAACGTTCGTTTTGGTCCGGGAGTATGTTCGTGCAAGACGGTATTTGTGTCCGTTCCATGTGTTTACTTCTGTACCTTTTCGAGAACAATAAACTTATATTCTGCCTCTTCGCGCTCTGACCACCGTCCGAGACGGTTGGCTCAGCAGCCACACAAACGAGTTGTTTTATTCTTTTATTTGAAAGATTCTACGCGCCTGGATCAATTGAAGACACAACGTAGGGAATTCGAAGTCAGCCCCTGGCTGAACACGTTGATATATGAAAAAATACATGTTTGGCGTATCTTAAATAATAAATATTTTTATTATTTTTTTCACGAAATCCTTAAAAAACGATCCCTCCCCATATCAGTCCCCCTGAGTCTGCCATCGGTCCCATCGAAACGCCCTACGGTGGCCGTCCCTGACACAGAATCGCCGGCCACGCAATCAGCAGTCTCGATTTTAATTGAAATCAGTTTCGTTCATATTTCAGCTGATTTCTCGATTTGATACCCGACACCACGGGCTTCAATCAAAAGTTGAAACGAAAAAAAAAACGCCAGCAAGCAAGCAAGTTCAACGACAAACAGAACCATTTCGATTCGGATCTTGAGCATTTCCCAGCCTCACCGTTCTTTGGCGGCCCAACCCAGCTGTAACGACTGCTGGTTGCAATCAGTGTGGAGTCAACCAAACCCAAATGAATCAAGTGAAGTTCTGTTTTCTTGCTGCCCCGTTCACTCCGGGGCAAAAAGTGTCACTCAAGCTTTTAACTAGATTCGTTACAGAACCGTTCTCGAGATCGACAAGGTAAGCTATTAGATGGTTGATTTGGACATTTGTAAAATCTAACAAAAAAAACTAGAATTCAACAGTGCTTGTAACGTTTGTTGCGTTCAATAAAGACTTTTCCAAAACCAAATCCACGTGTATTTTTCGATTTCGTAACATACAATGATCGACATTTTATTCAAACATCTCAGAAAACCTATAAAAGCCGTGATTCGTGAAAGAGTTTGCCAGAACAAACTACTATGTCGCCCGTTTCCGTATTGGTGATGGTTCTTTTAGTTTCAAAATTTCCAAAATCGGATCTTTTCGATTGCAATGGCACTACCGAGAAATCCATACGAGCAAAATTTCAGTTGGTAAAATTTGACCAGTTTTTCTCCGAGTTCAAACCACTGAAGTCGTACAGTTACAGCACCACGAAGTATAACTACGCCAACTCTGCCATGACTTGTATCAATGAAGTGTTCAAGTATAAAGTCAGACTAAATTGGTCGAAAACGATGGGAGTTTTGCAGTTTTACACAAACTGGACCACAAATTGCATCGTGTACACACTGTTCAAAGATGGTAAAGGGTTTTTGCGAGTTCGGGCAGGTATTGTCGACCAATTTTTACCAGGAGAGTACCAAATTGGCTTCTACGACGATGCTGAGCGAAGAATTTACTTCATCGAACACGAGCTGGCTGCTTTTGTGACCGAATTTTGGCTCGTCAAAACGGAACCCGAACATGCGGTAGATGAAGGAAGAGGTTCAAATTGCAACAAATCATTGCTTGACTTGAACTCCTACAACAAGCCGAAGGCAGGACTAAATAAAGGGGTTGTTGTAATTTGTTACATTGTGGGAGTTGTAACTGGAATTGCAGCTGTTGTTTGGTTGATGCTGCATTGCTTGCAGGAACTACAAATATTTTGCTATCGAAAGGAAGTTGTAACTAAAGAATAAACTTACCGAAACTATAAATGTCTAAGATAAAAAAATAAACGGTAGAATGGAAGGAGACAACTTTTGGTCTGGTTAAAAATTTCTGTTGAGGAAAAGTTTTTTTTTTTTTTTTTTTAATTGCTGAGGTAGGGGAAGGTGGGGCAAGACGACCATATGGGGCAAGAGGAACAATCGCTCGTACGGCAGTAATTTGTACAATTTTGAATATTTCCAGTATGAGGAATTGTTGCTAGCAATGCAATAAGTTGATTCTACTATCACATAACCGTCAAAACGACGTAAACGCTACTGGGCAGAAGATTGAATGAAGTTTTGTTCAAAACCTTTGTTTACTTATATATATATATATATATATATATATATATATATATATATATATATATATATATATATATATATATATATATATTATATATATATATATATATATATATATATATATATATATATATATATATATATATATATATATATATATATATATATATATATATATATGTATATATATATATATATATTTATATATATATATATATATATATATATATATATATATATATATATATAAACATATTGTTTCATGCATTGTTCCTCTTGCCACAACGGGTTGTTCGTCTTGCCCCACTAGTTGAGTAGAACGTACGGAAAATCAACAAATTTAAAATCATTTTTTTACATTAAAAAACTGGACTATATATATATATATATATATATATATATATATATATATATATATATATACAGCAGTTCCATATGAAAGTTAAAGAAAAAAAATAAAAGTTCTCCGATCGGGCTCAAAATTTTTCTGGGGGTTCCTTAGCCAAAATAATTAGACCCGTATTTTTTTGTTTGGCCATTAGGGTGGCCTACGCCGTGTTAGGGTGGTCCAAAAAATGGCCATTTTCGTCGATTTTCACAAAAACCACTTTTTTCAAAAAATCATAACTTCGCTCCATTTCAACCGATTTTAGCTGTCTAGGGCGCAAAAGAAAGATGATAAGTTGGACTTTCAAGAAAAAATAATGTGGAGTTTCAAAAATCTAGCCTAACATTTGAAAAAGTCTTATGAAACCATCAAATGCCGTTTTGACGGTGTCTGGACCAAAGAGCCTACATCTGAAAATATTTTTAACGGATTCCTCGAACAATTTTACATTAAATATCAAAAATTGGGTGAGGTTCATTAACAGGATTCAGAGATATGATTTTTTGAAAATAAAATCAAGGTTTTTCGACGCGCCGCGCGCGGAAACGAGAAATTGACGAAATCGGCAAAAAATCAACTTTTTTCACTAAAACTGCGATAACTAGAAAATTTCAGCGATGACCTATAGATGTTAGGGTACCAAAATTTTCGTCATTGAAATACGCAACTTTTGGTACCCTAACATGTATAGGTCATCGCTGAAATTTTCGAGTTATCGCAGTTTTAGTGAAAAAAGTTGATTTTTTGCCGATTTCG
Organism: Culex pipiens pallens; assembly: GCF_016801865.2. Taxonomy (NCBI): domain Eukaryota; kingdom Metazoa; phylum Arthropoda; class Insecta; order Diptera; family Culicidae; genus Culex; species Culex pipiens. The sequence goes on from NC_068938.1 coordinate 204,215,929, forward strand.
TCAATCTCCCGTTTTCGCGCGCGGCGCGTCGAAAAACCCGGATTTTATTTTCAAAAAATCATATCTCTGAATCCTGTTAATGAACCTCGCCCAATTTTTGATATGTTATGTAAAATTGTCCGAGGAATCCGTTAAAAATATTTTCAGATATAGGCTCTTTGGTCCAGACACCGTCAAAACGGCATTTGATGTTTTCATAAGACTTTTTCAAATGTTAGGCTAGATTTTTGAAACTCCACATTATTTTTTCTTGGAAGTCAAACTTATCATCTTTCATTTGCGCCCTAGACAGCTAAAATCGGTTGGAATGGAGCGAAGTTATGATTTTTTGAAAAAAGTGGTTTTTGTGAAAATCGACGAAAATGGCCATTTTTCGGACCACCCTAACACGGCGTAGGCCACCCTAATGGCCAAACAAAAAAATACGGGTCTAATTATTTTGGCCAAGGAACCCCCAGAAAAAATTTGAGCCAAATCGAAGCACTTTTATTTTTTTTCTTTAACTTTCATATGGAACTGCTGTATATATATATATATATATATATATATATATATATATATATATATATATATATATATATATATATATATATATATATATATATATATACGAACCGATTTGATGTCTGGATGGAACACTTTTTTATTTGAGTTTGAAAATTATGCTATTTTTCGCTAAAATGCCAATAACTCCCTTTAGATTTAACCAATAGGGATGCTCTACCCTGCATTTAGTTTAGCTCTTTCAGATGCATTTTGAATTTTGAAAATAAATTGAATTTTGCCTAAGTTATAGCCTTTTTAAGATTTTTGACGGTTTTGAACCTTTAAACTTTGTGTCCCGATTTGCCCCACTTTCCATTGACCTAGAGTACTCATATTATGGCCAGATACTAGTTTTATATGTACAAACAACCCCTGAAAATTTCAGGCAGATTGGTGAGGCCGATGCGAGATGGGTATGCTTTGCTCGCGGACTCGCTCATAAATATTAAAATTTTCCCAAAATACCGTATTTCTTCAAAGGCCTAATTTTTTAAAAAAAATTTGCAATATGGGTATTAAACCATTCGAAATTGTGCATGTATTTTCACTGTTTAAGAGTTTTTTTTAATGTAATACAAAAATTTTCACAAAATACCGGGTATCAAACGATTCGACATTTTGCATGCAATTCAACTGTTTTAGAATTTTTTGAATAAAAGACTAAAATTTTCTCAATTTTTCGAAAATGCTCAAATTTCAATAATTTACATCATGGGTATCAAACAATTCGAAATTTTAAGAGATTTTTTAATGAAATACTACAATACACAACACAACACAACGTATTTCCTTGAAAATACAATTTTTTTATTCGAAATCTGGATATCAAACAAATTGAATGCATTTTCACTGTTTTTGAATGAAAAACTCAAATTTTCGCTAAATACCGTATTATATCAAAAATACTCAAATTTTATTATTCGCAATATGGGAATAAAATGATTCGAAATTCTGCATGCATTTTCACGATTCTTAGAAGTTTTTTGAATGAAAAACTAAAATTTTCACAAAATACCTTATTTTCATAAAATGATCAATGATCATTTTTCGAGAAAATATGGTATTTTGAAAAAATTTGAGTATTTCATTCAAAAAACTCTAAAACAGTGAAAATGCATGCAAAATTTTGAATCGTTTGATGTCCATATTACAAATTTGAAAAAATGAATATTTTCGTGAAAATACGGTATTTTGTGAAAATTTTATTATTTTTACTTTGAAGCTTACCACATAAACATAAAAATATTTAATAGGAAGCTTGAAAATTCAACATAATTTGGTTGGTTTTATTTTACATCAAATATAAGTTTTCGTCCGATATCGTCGATAAAATTATTGTCGATAGAATTATCGGAATAACGATAACGATAGATTATTTCGTCATTCTTGCCTCACCAAACAGTGTTCATAGGAATAAATGTGATGCGATTTGCCGAAAATGTCGTATATATTTTATAATATTTCAAATCACTTATAAATAAAAAAACGGGCCTGTAGTTTAATTTTTCAAAATTCACAATTTAAATTCAGTTTTACATTGGATATTTTTTACGCGTTCCAAAGATAACAGAATTAAAAAAAACGAAACTTCGAAGTAATCCACGTTAGTCCTGCAAAGCTAAATGGAATTGATGGGAAATTGCTTATTTGATCTATATTTTTTTTTGTTTTGCTAATTACTATTGAATTGATTTAAAAAATATGGATTTTATTTAAAAATTGATTTGGTCTATTTAAAAAAAATGCATTTTTGATCGATATTGCTAATCGAATCAAAGCTCAGAAATCACTCACACTCACTGCAGATTAATTCAACGCTCGCAATCAATCATGATTGACATGCAACCAGAGAAATTGGTTCGATTGTTTTGCACAGCCATTCAAAACATTTACCATTTTTCATTTATGTCACTCTTATAAAAGCTAGAAGTTGTTTTATTGCAATTTTAACATTGTATTATCTTTCCCACTCATACCATTAAAAAAACAATTAAATGCCATTTAACAACCCTCCCACACAAGTCTCGATAATTTTTAATTTCGGCTCAGCCTGATTCTTGACTATGCAAATGAACACATTAAGTCCTCAACAACTCTTACGGAATGTTCAACCCAACAACCATTGCACCATGATTTCTCTTCTCATCATTATGGTTCTTATCACCTCGAAACTCGCCCTATCGAGATCGATTGACTGCATGACGCTTACCGAGGAGGCCCTGCGAGCGAAACAAAGGTTGGTAAAGTTCGACAGTTTCTTCAAGGAGCTCGTGCCGATGAAGTCCTACGTGTACAACAGTTTGGTGTACAACTTTGTGAATCGTAACCTTCACTGCACGGACGTTGAGAACCATTACCGTATCCGGTTCAACTGGACTAGCCGGGTGGGAATCTACCAGCTGTACTCGAATCTTGCGGAAATGTGCTCCATTGTTACGGTTTTTAAGGATGGAAATGGAAATATGCAAGTTCGAGCTGGGGTCGAAGGTAGATATTCTACCAATCAGTACAGGGTGGGGTTCACCGTGGATAGGAAATCTTTCCAGCGACTGTACTTTCTCGCCCAGGACGATGCCCGACTGGTGGTGGAATTTTGGCTGACGGAGGTGCCTTCGGGTTCTGCGATTCGATCTGGTACCGGGCAGAACTGTAATGTTTCACTGCTTGATTTGAGCTTGTACCAGGATTTGAATGATAGTGATTTTAGTGCAAATCAGAAAAAGATTACTGTTATTTTGTGTTGCTTCATTTTAATTTTAAGCGTTGTTGTCATCTGGTTGATGATCCGTTGTTTCCAGCGATATCCAGCGAAAAATCAAACCTGCATCTCAATAATGTATCGAAATTCTGATTGAATAAAAACAACGAAAAATAGAAAGAACTTCTAATTAAGTCAAATTTAATGCTACCACTTCAAAACAATGACTTCCTTTCTTCCTGTCAATATTAAAATTCGCAGAAGGCCATTTCATGTCTTACTAACCTACCCGACCAGGTCTACTGTTTGAAGTTAACCAAAGAGACAAGTCTTTGAAGCCAAGATTTAATAAAGTTTGTATCATGAAATTTTGTTTTAAATAAAAACGAGCATGTTGGATCAATTTGAAGGATTCTCTGTCACCTCGTACAGCTACTACCCAGGCCTCTCTCCAATTTTAATTGATTTTTTGTCCGAGTTTCATTGACGTATGCAGTCGTAAACATAGATTCATAGATAGTTAATGCATAACTATCGAAAAGCATTTGAGGAAGGGTGTTTTGAACTGTTTATTCGGCTATTATTGCTTATTTAAAGGTCTTCTGAATAGATACTTGCCCCCTGATTTCAAAGACTTTTTGAAGGATGGAGAGGGGGGGGGGGGTAAGGGAACTATACCCTTTCTCAGCCTATTTCTATTATCAGCCTATCAGCACTTTGATCATGAATAGCTTTCATAACGTGTTTTTGACTGTTCCAAAGTAATAAATAGCTCAAATAAAAGTGAGCAAGCAACTCTCCATTGTTGATACATCTGAAAATCTGGAGTTTTTTTTTTTTTTTTTGTAAAGGTCAAACGGCTTGGAGTGATTAAAATGGGTATATTTTCCCTATATGTTTAAACATAAATGAGATCGTTTTTTTTTATAAATACAGCCATGTTGTTGAAGTCATATTTTTCTAACGAGACCATGAAGGATAAATTGAAAAAGGATTAAAAACTTCGGAACAATATTTACAAAAGCAAGACTTTTGAAATTTTCACAACTGTTTACATTTGAATGAATGAAAAAGTCACTAGAATATTCCAACCATAACCCGAGCAGACGGAAATAGCTTGGGAATAACATTTTTTGTTATTTGCAAATGATAGGAAAATAACATTTTGTGTTATTTATAACAAGATTTGTTATTCGTCGTAATGATTTTTTTTTATTTGGGATTGTTATTGTAATAACAGACGAATAACATTTCTAGTTATTTTTCGAACAAATTTTTGTTTTTATTTTTTGTTTTTAAACAACTAATCCGATCATCCCAATAACAATTGGAGGTATTCTTCCATAACAAAAAATGTTATTCCAAAGATGTTTTGGCTTTCAACCAATATCAGACAAATAACCAAATTTGTTATGATAACATAAACAGCACAGAAAAAAATGTAGGTAATATTCATCAGGAAATGGTGACAGATTTTGTGGCAAAAAAAAATATTAATTTTACCCCAGAAAATGATGAATTTTCATCAGTGTTTGATGAATATATTCATCAGGTTCACATTTTTACACATTTTTATGTAATATTACTCAAAAAAACAGGCAATATTCAACCTACCAAATATTCAACATTCCAAAATTCAATTTTTTTTCTGAGTGTTATTGAACTCTTATGCAAAAAAAAAAATGTTTCAAGAAGATTCCATAACACTTTCTGTTATTTTAACAGTATTTGTTGTTGAAATGGCATGAATTTTGTTATTACCGTCTGCCCAGGAAGCCGATACAAATATTTTTCAATGTTTTTGTCCGTCGGCTCTGTTATTGTAATAACAAGCCATAGTGATCAGTTTGCAAAAACATTTAAGATTTGACGAAAACAAAAAAATTGGCGAAAAAAACTTTTTGCGAAAGTTCGAAAATTAAAAAAAAATCAAAATATTTTTAAATCAACACAAACATGTTAAAAATGATTCTTAACACGGGGGAATACGTTTTAAATTGATGACAAAATGGATGTCAAAAACTTTAAATAAAATTTTTACCAGCCTAATTTTTTATTCAAAATCAAATAAAAACATTCAAAATATTAACGAAGAACACAGTAAAAAAATGATGGTAATATTCATCAGGAAATGGTGACAGATTTTGTGGCTAAAAAAAATTATGAATTTAACCCCAGAAAATGATGAATTTTCATCAGTTTTTGATGAATATTCATCAGGTTTACATTTTTACACATTTTTTATGGAATATTACCCAAAAAAAGAGATAATATTCTACCTTCCAAATTTCCAACATTCAAAAATTCAACTTTTTTTCTGTGTAGTATAAAAGTCGAACTTTTTTGGAAGAACTGCTCATATTTCAAAGAATGAAAAAACTCACGGCAACATTACTACTTTCAAAACTAAGTTGCTTAACAAAATAAAAATAAACAAATATTATAGAAGTCGACCTTTTTTTAATGATCTGCTCATTTTTGAAAGAATGGAAAAACTCATGAAAATATTGTGACAATCAAGAATAAGTAGTTTTTTTTTTATAAAAATTAACTGCTCATGTTTGAAAAATTAAACCAAAAAAACTCACAAAAAATTACTCGACAAACAAGAAAAAGTTGTTTTTTAAAATAAAATAAAACAAAGAAAATATTTTAATTGTCGACCTTTTTTTAAACTGCTCATTAAAAGGTTGTTTGAAATCATAAAAAATAGAAGTCGATTTTTTCAAAGTAATGCTCATGTTTGAAAAAATGGAAAAGCTCACAAAATATTACGACAATCCAGAAAAGGTTGTTTTTGAATTAAAAAAAATTGAGACGTAGCATTTTTTTAAGAACAACTCATGTTTGAAAGAATGGAATTACTCACAACCCGGGCAGACGGTAATAACAGAATTCATGCCATTTCAATAAAAAATACTGTTAAAATAACAGAAAGTGTTATGGAATCTTCTTGAAAATCCAATTTTTGCATAAAAGTTTAATAACAGTTTATGTTATCACAACAAAATTTGTTATTGGTCTGATATTGGTTGAAATCCAAAACAACTTGGAAATAACATTTTTTGTTATGGAAGAATACCGCCAATTGTTATTGTGATGATCGGATTAGTTGTTAAAATAACAAAAAATAATAACAGAGATTTGTTCGAAGAATAACTAAAAATGTGATTGGTCTGTTATTACAATAACAATCCAATAACAAAAAAATCATAACGACGAATAACAAATCTTGTTATAAATAACAAAATATGTTATTGACCTAGTATTTTCAAATATCAAAAAATGTTATTCCCAAGTTATTTCCGTCTGCTCGGGAATATTATTAATTTTTTTATGAAAGCTATTTTTTTTTTTTTGGGAATGGAAAACTTCTCAAAATAATTTGGAAGTTGTTCTGTTTAAAAAACGATCGTCGCTTAAATGATGGATTGACTCACAAAAAAATCGGATTTGCATAATTGTTACACTTTTTTTTTGAATATTTAAGAAGTTTATAATAATTATAAATTGTTTTATTTTTCCACATTCGACCTTTTATCATTTCGACGTTTTGACAGTGAAATCTTTGATAAAAGTTTGTCTTGTGGACGTTGCTAAATGGTTCATAAATACTGTCAGTACCTGAACGATTATCCTTATCGCTTCTGCACCGTTAACATGTTTATTTCAATTGCATTCATATTTCTTTTCGCCTCAAAGTTTTGCGATTCGAACGAAATTGATTGCAGTGGTGTCACCGAGGCATCGTTGAAAGTGAGACAGAAAACTGTAATGTTTGACGAGTTTTTCACGGAATTCGAACCATTGAAGTCGTACAGCTACAATGAAACTCTCTACAAATTTGTAGAATCCAACGTAAGCTGCACTAACTATGAACACTGGTACCAGGTTCGATTGAACTGGTCAAACAGGATGGGAATAATACAGTTTTACACAAACACGTCAGTAATGTGCTACTTGTTTACGCTTTGGAAGGACGACGATGGATTATTGCAAGCTGCGATTGGTGTCCAAAATGCGCCTTCTGCTGAAAGGTACATAATTGGATTCTATTGGGATCAAAACACTGAAAGACGAATTTACTACATCCGAAATGACGACGATTTTGTGTTTCATGAGTTTTGGGTGTCTGAGCAGATATTTCCTGTTGGTGAAAATAAGGCTGGACCAGAGTGTAACAAAACGCTGCTCGATCTAAGCTTGTACTGGGCTTTCATCGGGGATATTGGGATAAAATGATCTCGAAAGGCTTTAATGTTCTGCTCGAATTTGTGGGAGTTTTATTAGCGATTGCAGCTGGGGCTTGGTTGGTGCTTCAATGTTTCTTGGGAATCCAAATGTTGTGCTTCGAATCTGTACCAACTCCAGCTTAAGCTCTTTAAACAGAGTTGACAATCCCTCTTCTGAATCGACTCCAACGTTTAAATTCACTTTATAGCTCAGACAGAAATATGTTCGTCAGCCAAGAAGGGGTGAAAAGTTTTGTATGTGACGTTTTTAAAAATTGTAGACTCTCTTCAAATTTGCAAAATAATACAATACTGTGAGCTTCAGAAAATATCCCCGTCGAGTTCAATTGTCAGCGGTGAAATTTGCATTACTAAATCAATTACGACGTTACGAACTCCTAAAAGCATCTCTGATTTCGACAAGTACAAAAATCTTTCCAGCAAACTGGTTGCAGTTCAACAGCCAGCATTTATTTCAATACACAATTTAAAATATTCTGATTCTAGTCGCGCATACAAATAAGATCAGCTCTCCTGAGGGCTTGAACCCAGCCCCTGGGTGGTGGGGTGTGACCACAGCAATAGAGTGTGGAAGCATTCTCCCGGAGGGCGGTTTTACAGGTGGCTTCGTGCTGCGCATTGAATGCAAAACAGGTGGAAAGTGAGCGTTATTTTGCTGGTGCAATATTTATTAAGGTTCTCTACGTGGTCGGGGCGTTAACTTCTGACTATTGCTAAGTTTGTGCAGAAAAAAAAACCTATAAAAAGAAAGAATCTTACTCGAAGAACAACAAATTTGCACGCCCACACCAATTGAGCCGTTAATCCTTCGTTAATTGCACGATTTAATTAATGCTCACATCTCGAATCACGCAGGGCACGATTTATCACCAAAGTCCACCAGCCCGACCGGACCGTCTGTTATCGTGATCTACGAGCTGCTGCGGCCTAAACTTATAATCATGGCATGTAACACCGAGCGGGCCGCCCCTTAACCAGGCTGGGCGTTGGGGCCTCAGTATCGAAATCTTGCGAATCAAATCAAAGCCCATTCTCTCGTCGATTCTAATTGATTAAAACATGAACGGGAGCGCGCTGAGAGGCCAGGGCTAGGTATTGAACTAAATGGCCACCGTTATCGTGCTAGTGACAAACGGTGTGTGTTTTTGTCATTTTTTTTATAGAACACCTAAAATCCATTAAAACTAATTTGGAGGAATAAGAATCAAGTGTGACAATTTTAAACCTATTGAATCAAACTTAAACAATGTGAGTTTATTTTAGCAAATAAAAATACAAATTAAAGCATATTGAAACATTTGAGTAACAACAAAACTTAAAAAAAGTTACAATCAAAATCATTTAAAAATAAAACGTTTGAAAAACAGTTTAACAGCATGCATCCCTTTTCTTCATCAAATTCAAATCATCAGATTTAGTATGTTCTAGCTTCAAGTGAAAAAACTGATATGAAATTCACGTACTGTTTTGAGGGACCACAAAAGTATTCGGGTAATTCTCTACCAGCTCACATGAAATCGGGAAAAGTTGCCCCGACCCATCATCGATTTGCGTGAAACATTGGTAACTTTTGTCCGTGATCACGAATTCGAGGTCCGTTTATTGATATCTCGTGACGGAGGGACGGTACGACCCCTTCCATTTTTTAACATGAGAAAAAAGAGGTGTTTTTCAATAATTTGCAGCCTTAAACGGTAATGGGATGGAAATTTGGTGTTTTATATAAAATTGAACGTCCGATTTGATGGCATACTCAAAATTCAGAAAATAACGTACTTTCATCGAAAAAAAAACACTAAAATTATTTTAAAAATTTCACTTTCCTTTACTTGACTGTAAAAACTTTTGAAGCATGTCATTTTAAGGGAAATTTAATGTACTTTTCAAATCTACAGTTACCTAGAAGAGTTATGTTTTTCATTCAGAACAAAAATTTTCATTTTAAAATTTCGTGTTTTTCTAACTTTGCAGGGTTATTTTTTAAAGTGTAGCAATGTTCTACAAAGTTGTGAAGCAGACAATTACAAAAAAAAATTGATACATATAAATAAGGGGTTTGCTTATAAACATCACGAGTTATTGCTGGTTTTAAAATCAATACAATTTGATTACTTTAACCAGATTTTTGTTGAATTTTCTATTATTTCAGCTAGTTTTGCAAGCTATTTGTATATTTACTCGATACTCAGTTTGAGTTAGCTGGTAAATAATGGTGAACTTTTTGCAGAAGAACGTCAACAACAATCAAGATCAACTCGGATCATTTGACACTCTTGGACAAAGTTGTAGGGAATTAAACTTCCTGCAATAATCTTACACTTTGGAAAATTTGGGCGAAATCTGCGCCACCTGCTGGCAAAATCCTGAAGCAATGATTTCCCCATACATTTTCGTAATTTCCCCATACACAACCGGATCTGACTTGTAAAGCCCGGCCTGACTGGCTCTTCATAAAATAAATTTAGAGTTGTATTTTTTCTCTGATCTTTTTTTATTGATTCGTGAGTGGAGGGAGACAAACACATAATTAAACATCGAAGTCTCATAAAATAAAAACCTATGCTGACAACAACAAAATGAAAAATCACAAAAAGATATTTATAATCCTCAAAGGATGATGATTTGGCTTTGGCTTCTTTCTAATTCAATTAAGATTTAATAGCTTCAAAATTGTGTGAAATATTTATCAATTTCATCCATTTCTCTTCCTTAAAAAATTTGTTTTAAGATTCAATCTTGATTGCGTGACAGTTTTGTAATTTAAATTTTATTTTTTTTAATATTAAGTAAAAAATGCTTTAATACTCATAGCAATTGCCTGAGAATCATTATCAACGTAAAAAAAAAGAATTTCTGGCCTACAACCACTTAAGGGAAACCAAACTAGGCCCTCAGGGCCTAAAGGTTGGGCACCCCTGCTCTTAACCTTAAATAATTTGACTCAAAATTGGCACAGAAACGTAGCCTGTATTAACTGTTACCTAATGGACAATCATTTCCAAAACTTTTTAATTTATTAAATTATAATTATAATTTATATTCATTAATCCCATTTCATGGAAAATGTGCAGAACTGATTGCACAAGATTGAGTTTAGAAAAAATAGTAAAATTGTCAAGAGCATTACTTTAGAAAATATTTTCAATAAAATCATTCTTGAAGAATAGATACAAATCATTTACGTACCCATATACGGGGTGACTTTGATTGGGTACTGTCTGCCTGTGTGGATCAATCGGACCGCGCACTGGACTCACAATCCAGAGGTCGCCGGTTCGAATCCCGGGGCGGACGCAAAAAATTCTAAGTGTAAATATAGGTATTCGGTGCCCTCTCCCCGTGCCCATACCTTCACACTTAGGAGACCCGGGAGGCGGAGTCTTGTCGCAAAAAGAACGATACACGCCTGTGGATCCGTTGACGAAACCGCAAGGTTTAAGAGGGCCACGTTATAAGGTGTTACGTCGATTCCGTTCCGTTGATTGGGTACGCAATTTTTTCGCAAAATAAAGAGTACAATCAAAATACTTGCGGAATGGTTTAGAATCATACTGACTTAGGTAGAGAACTGATCAAAGTACCTCAAGAAGAACTTTTCATAAAATTTTGAAAAGTTTAAAAAGTTAGTTAATTGTAGTTAAGAAAATGTTGATGAAAGTCATTATTTTAAACTTCTCAAAGTATCAATTTTCTCAATGAATATGATTTTGAATTGAAAAACAAAATACATTTTCGGATTCCTTGGACATTTTTTTTACTAGGAGAAGGTTAAATAAGTTTGTAAATAATATGTGTCATGTAAACACAATTTAAAAACATCTCTTAATTTAAAAGTAATTTCAGTTGAACATTTTTTTATGTCAAATGTGAAAACTTGTGATTGGTTCTCAAAATTCAGTATAAAATGCAATATATATCGATAATTTTATTTAAAAAAAAAACTAGGTTTAACAAATTTCAGGAAAAATTCCGACTTTTTAATAATTTTACCTAAAACTTATTGTTTTTGTTAAAAAGATATAAACTTAGTTAACTAAATATAAACATTGATTTTGTTTCTTAATAACTTTTGTGATGATTACGTGCAAGTAAAGTTTAAATATCTTAAATGTAATTTTATCAAGAACAACTATGACTATTAAAATTAACCCGGAATTTTAATAAAGAATCGAAGAAATCATATCAAATCACCCTGGTTTACGGTATAACATTAACATTTATGTCTGCTCTTCAATTTGGTAAAACATTGTTGCATAGCATAGCATAGCATTGGTGTCTACCCGTAGCTGCTGCTTTGTTATTGACCAGGACCACCATACATTGCTCCATGGACCACAGATGAAAAGTAGAAACCAGTCATCACCCCTTCGCAATTTTCAAAGGTCCCTATCATGCTGATCAATACTGACGCCAGCCACAACCAGTGGTAAGACACGGAGAAGTGGATGGGAATGTTAGTCCGATACTTGAGCACTAATCAATTTGGTAAAACATTGTTGCACTTTAAAAAGTAACTAAATATTTTGTTTCAAATGAAAACATTACCTTTCTGGGTTATTACAGATTTGAAAAGTACATTAAATATCCCATATAGTGACAAATCTCTCGTATTTGACTGTGAGTAACGTGAATTGATAGCGCTTTTTTTAACATTCCTTTTCAATCTCTTCACGATTTCAAACTAGAAATCATTCAAAAATAGTATAAAATTGTAAAGTTACACGAAAATCGAAAAAGGGTCGGCACATTTTTTTCCAAATCTGATTGAGGTGGTGAAGAATGACCCAACTACAAGAAGCTTAAGTTGTTTAAAGATATTTTTTACATTAAATATGTAATCCATAGAAAATCCTAAATCACAGTCACCGTCCCACTAATGCGACATAAACGCCCAAAAGCACCCCTCTCTGTGGGTGAGCTTTCCCCCTCTCACTAAACCACCAGCACCACCACCCCTTTGCGAAAAGCTCATTGAAGGCAATTTAATCAAACACGGTTCGGGTTGATCACAAATGCCCAATCATTTGGCCACGGTGGGGGCTCACGGAGCTAAACAACCTGTGTCTGTTTGTTTTATGCTCAAGGGACAGGGACAGGGCGAGGGGAAGCAGCAGCAGGTGGCTTAAGTACATGTTGGCGCTTTTCGCTACCGATTTATGCTCGTTTGCATGCTATCTCTCCATTAGGCCGGGGTTGACACTTTGAACGAGGGTTGATCAAATTGATACTTAATGAGTGTCGCAGCTTTGACGAATTAGGTTTAGATAAAATTTGAGAATGTTCAAAAATGTTTTTGAAGTTTTTGATTCAATTAAATTTTCAAAAATCAGTTTTTGAAAGCTCATCCCTAAAGAAAATTAATTTTAATTTAAGTTACCTCGACAAACATCTCTGAGACAAATGTTTCAATACCGCAAATCTAACTCTAACTCAATAAATTCGATTTCGCAAAATCACATTCAAATCAAACCCATTTAGTTTAGCACGTGTCGATGGAAATAGTTGATAAATCGAATATTATTTGGCCACACAATGCTACGAAGTTACAAAACCCTCATCACGCGAATTTATTGGATGTGGGTCATCGGTTTTCTGACAGTCAAATCGTAGGCCTCAAAGCGCGTGAAAACCCCGCCAAATATTAATTAACGCATTAAATCGAATCGTGGGTGGTCTTTAGGTCGCGGTGGTGTGTCGAAATGTGACCCCAAAATAAGGCGGTTTTTATTTCTTCAAAAAGTATCAAAGAAATCACGCGCTTTGTTTTGACAGGCTGGGCGATTTGATCGATCCCACCGACCACGGCTGCTGACTGAAAATAATGAATTAAACTCCCAAGGCTGCCGTAGCTGAAGCCACATAGACGTCATCGTCGTCGTGTACCGTTAATTAAGTGAGGCTACTAAACCTTTTTCACCAGGCGCGTGACCCTTCGCTTTCACGCGACTTAGGGGCTGTTTAGGGCGGTTGAGTGCGCAAAGGATGCAAGCGAATTTTAGCTAAACCTGGATTTTTTTTTATTTTTAAGCTTTCGTTGCCTCTGTGCTTTCTAATACAAAGCTGGCAAGGATTCCTATCTAGTAGGTAGAAGTGCACTCTTAAAGGAAAAAAATCGGTCTTTTTTTATTTTAATTCTTGATTTTTTTTATCCGGTTGAAACTCTTTTGGTGCCTTCAGTATGCCCAAAGGAGCCATTTTGCATCATGAGTTTGTCCATATGTTTTTCCATACAAATTGGGTAGCTGTCCATACAAAACTTATGTATGAAAACTCAAAAATCTGTATTCTTTGAAGGATTTTTTTGATCGATTTTGTGTCTTAAGTAAAGTAGTGATATGGATAAGAGCTACACTGAAAACACACATTATTATTTTTTTTTTTTTTGAATTTGTTTTATATGTTTTAAAAGACCAACTTTTCAGAAATTTCCAGAATGTGCATAAGAAATTTGACCAAGATATAATTTTTGAATCAATACTGATTTTTAAATAAATTGAAATAATGGTTGTACAAATTTTCAATTTCATTTTTCTAAGTAAAATCGAATTTACAATCAAAAACTACTTAAGTGAAATTTTGATAAAATGCACCGTTTGAGCAGAAACTTGCAACAGATCCTACAAAAGACCCAGGTGTCGTTAAAGTGGATTGCTTTGCTTTTTTTGCACCGTTTTCAAGTTAAAGCAGTAACTTTTTTGAAAATTGTAGCATTTATTCATTTTTTTTTTTTTTTTGAATTAGTGCACATGTTTGCCAACTTTTAAAACAAATACTTTTGACAAGCTGAGAAAATTCTCTATATTTTGCTTTTTTGAACTTTGTTGATACGACCCTTAGTTGCTTAGTGGCTAAGATTTAAAAACAGGAAAATTTAAGTTTTCTAGGTCTCATCCAACCATTTTCTAACGACGATATCTCAGCAACTTATGGTCCGATTTACAATGTTACGGTATGAAAAATTCGTGAAATTTTTCGATCTTTTCGAAAACAATATTTAAAAAAAAATTAAATCGCTACTGACATTTCAAAAGGGCGTAATATTGAATGTTTAACCCTTTTGAAATGAAGTCTTGATTTAAAAAAAATATAATGTTGTTTCATGTTTTAACATTGAAAATAGAACCATAAGTTGCTGAGATATCGACATTAGAAAAAGGTGGTTTGATTGGGTGAGACTTAGAAAATTTCAATTTTCCTGTTTTTTTTATCTTTGCCTGGCAATATCTTTGCAACTAAGGGTCGTATCAATTAAGATCAAAAATGTAAAATATAGAGAATTTTCTCAGCTTTTCAGAAATATTTATTTCAAAAGTGGGCAAACATGTGCACTAATTTGAAATAATAAAAAACTGAATATTTTCAAGAAAGTTACATAAAAATTGCTATAACTTGAAAACGGTACACTTTATCAAAATTTCACTAGAGTACGTGTTTGGCAGTGTTGAGATATCGTGGCCTCCGGTTTTTTGAAACTGCTTACTTCTAATAACTATACAACCAAATGTCTTTAAATTTGTTTTTATAATAGATGAAAATGTATGTTTTAATGCCCAGATTTCAAAAAAATTTAGTGTGTGCTCACACCAACTTTGACTTTTTTGTCGATTTACATGTATGTAACCCCTTGAAAATCACCAGAATTTTTTTATCGTGTATCATTTTTTTTGTGTAAACCTTATCCGAACCTACAACTTTGCCAAAAAAAGCAAAGCAATCCACTTTAACGACGCCCGGGTCTTTTGTGGTCTCTGTTGCAAGTTTCTGCTCAATTCTAAGCGTCCGAAGGTTATGTGTGACGAGACACCCAAAACGTCTTTTACGCAAATGGACCGACGTTTTACTTCCCCATCCGATAGAAGGCCAGGAGGAAAAGGCGGGAATCAAACCCGCGTCCCATAGCAGCTTAGGGATCGGCAGCCGAAGCCGCTAACAACCGCGCCACGAGGCCCTTCTTTGCCGAAGATTTCAAATCGATAATAAAAATCCTCCAAAAGATACAGATTTTTGAATTTTTGTCCATCATTTTTGTATGGACAGCTGCCAAATCTGTAAGGAAAATTATATGGACAAAGTTATAATGCAAAATGGCTTCTTTGGGCATAAATAAATTAGCCGGATTAAAAAAATACATAAATTGAAATTTAAAAAAGATCGATTAGCTTTATTAATTTAATTATGAGAAGTTTATAGTTTTTTTTTACAGTACAGTAATTATCTACGGTTTTTGCGAATTTTCTTCAAATCATCTTTATCCCGGCCTTTTTTGATAATTTGTAGTGTTTAGAGCAATGTTTTCTCACATCGAAAAATTCACAAAATTCGTTAAGAACTCGTTATTTCCAATTTTCCAAAAAGATACCTTTTTTCATGCAAGGCACAATTTTAATTTGAAAATATCGAAAATATGATAAAATCTCTCAGTATTTTACATCAAATCATAGCATGGTGTCCTACCAATATTGTTCTGAATTTTTATCATTTCGAGCAGCAGTGACACCATGTTTAAGTTAGACAAACACATTTTTTCCTGGCATTTTAACAAGTTTCTCTCTGAGAAGAAAAAATGAGCTATCGCTTTAAACTACCTTTGAAAAATATAATCATTGGCAGTTACCAAATAAAATTGTTTTCTCCATCTAATCTAATCTAATCGAACACAAGCGCAGCCAGTCCGAAGAAAGCATCCTGGAAGAACTTGTGGTTAGATTCTTTCTTGTCAATATCAATAATTACAGTACATCCGAGTTACCCCAAAAATGTATAGCAGAAATTAAAGCGGCCAGGCCTACTGCGTTGCAATTATTTATATTTTTAGGGGGAAAATTATTTTCTCTATGTCACTTTACAACCTCATACTTTTTCTACCGACTATTGCTCGAAAACTGTTGGTTTGATTTTCAATGTCGAAACATGACATTTCTTGAAATTTTCTGCTTTTTTCACTGAATGTAACTTAAGCATTTTAAAATCAAGCCTTACATTTAGAAAAGTGTTTCTCTTTTAAAATGGAAGGCTCATTTTAAATAATTTATAAATTATTATTAACGAAATGAGCAGACAAAAAACCAACCAAAAATTTTAGGGACATCATCAAGTGAAAAAAATACATGGTTTTGTAAAGTTACTCTGACATTGACACTGGAAGAATATTATAAAAAAAATTAACTTAAACAGCCTGTACCTCAGCAACCAATTATCTAATAAACAAAGTGTTAAATGAAAATTTCTGTCAATTATTTGTATTAATAAATTTTTCCTCATCTTATTACAACAGCTATTTTTAATACTATAAATGGCATTTATTTCTTCCCCAATTTTCGAAATAATCTAATCTCCTGTTTCGAAATTGAACAAGATTTGTCAACACATCTGGAATGAAAAAGTTTATGTTGTGGTCACACAATAAAAGCGAGCTTTTTCAACACTTTGAAAAGACAAAAACCGATTCCAATAGGAAACAAGACTTCTGGAGTTTTTTTAAAAGGTCCAATATATTAAATTTCCAGTTTTTGCTTTTTGGGTTTTTTTGAAACCACCTTGAGTCAGGGGTGTTAAAAAAACACCCAAAAAGCAAAAACTGAAAATTTGGTTTATTGGACCTTTTCAAAAAAAAACTCCAGACATGTGAACTGATTAATTACAACAGAACTTAGGTACGAAGAAGACGTGTCTCATCATTTGGGTGTTTCTTGTGCCCTAATTGTTACCATCAGAACAACATCACGAACTTTACAATCACTCGAATCAGTAGTTTGATCAATGAATATTTAATTGTTCAGAATAACAATGTTAATGTCTTAATCATTGATAGGAAAAAACTAAGGATAATCTCACATGATTTAGAATAAATAAATCAGAAATTCTCAAAAATAAGTTTGCTCAAAATAAAGACACTCTATTTTTTTATAATTTGCGTTCAGAAACAATTTTCAATTAATTAAAATTGTCAACTCATTTCTATGTTTCCACTCAGCGCAACCCCTGCTCACATCGGATGTCGCAAAACGCTAATAACCATCGCAGAAAGCCTACTCGCATTAGCATTGTGTTCTTCATCCAAGTAGCCAATAACCGCGCGCTACCACGAGCGAAGAAATCTCTGATGTACCTAATTCCCTTTAAAAAGGTACGCACGACCTGCCCGGCAACCCCACGTCGGTGGTCACTCGTGAAGATCTCCATCCGCAGATTAGGTGACATTCAACTTCTAACTTCTTTGCGCGGTACACACACACACGTCAATCGACGATCGGTGACAGAGACCTTGGACGGTTGGCCAACAGGTGCCCTCTGGGTGGTTCTGCAATTGAAGTTGGCCGAGCTTGATTTATGGTGGAAAATTTGTCCTAGCCAGGCCGTCGATACGGCGGGGACACTCTGTGCAATTAGATTGCTTTTTGGGGCGGACAGAAGTCGGACTCAAAGGCGGTTAAACTTGCAGTAAGCAGTAATATTTTAAAAGCAATTTAACCCAAAAATCATACAAATCTCAACCAGTGTGTAACAACCACAGTGCAATAATCCAATAAATTATAAATCGTAAACGAGGCGGAACGTGAAAACAACCACAATTCATAGCCCTGCGAGCAACCAGGCCATGAGATAGTTTGTACCCGGGGTCCGGATCCGCCGGGTAAAAACCTGTGGAGGCCCCGCGGGAAATGTGCCAGGCAATAAAGCTGGCCGTAAATCACAAACCTATGGCAAACAGATTAGATTAGGTGGGATGGGAGCCAGGCTCGCCGATGGAAGGTTGTGGGATATTTGTTTAACATTGTATTGTGGAATTTTTCAGGAAAATTATTATTCAGACTGTGAGTTGGAATATTTTTGATGATTTTTCATAAATGTTCTTTAAAAAAACTAAACAATAAAACTAAAGACTTTAGCAGACCAAGACAAGTAGAAAAGTACAAAGAGTACCAAACTTTCAACAAAATCTCAACCAAAACCATTTACGTCAACGGCCTAACTTGCCCGGAGGGGGGCGCTACAAAGTGTCATACTTTACGAGCAGCCCCTCCCCTTAAGCACTTACAAACCTTTACGACCACTTCTGCGAGCTTCTGCAGACGACTGAAAATCTAATCTCTTCGTGAGTCATGTAAAACTGATCATTCAGGATCTGTCTCGAAGGTGCGGGTGTTGGCCGTTTCATAAACTGCAGGTCGTGAACGCGGTTTCCTTGAGCGTTTCGTTCCGTCAAAATGCGGAAACACCTCAACTCAAAAGCACTTGCCATCCAAGTGTGCGTTGAGACACCCTCACCACACCATTAGGTCCGTCGTGGGTCACTTGGATCCCCGATCGTGGCTCGCGTGGTGACCCTGTCGAAGGTTCAGGGTCCGTTGCGTGGAGGTGGCGCACCTTCGCCACGATTGACGAATCAATTGATGACGGCGGGGTCATGCCCCATACGGTGGCGGTGGTCGCTACCGTTGAAAGGTGACCGCTGACGGAAGATGGTGGATTGTGCATGATTATGATGAATGGTTTATGTAGCAATTTAGGTATTGGGGTTTTCAACTTTTGCAACTTTTTCAACTTTTTCAACTTTTTCAACTTTTTCAACTTTTTCAACTTTTTCAACTTTTTCAACTTTTTCAACTTTTTCAACTTTTTCAACTTTTTCAACTTTTTCAACTTTTTCAACTTTTTCAACTTTTTCAACTTTTTCAACTTTTTCAACTTTTTCAACTTTTTCAACTTTTTCAACTTTTTCAACTTTTTCAACTTTTTCAACTTTTTCAACTTTTTCAACTTTTTCAACTTTTTCAACTTTTTCAACTTTTTCAACTTTTTCAACTTTTTCAACTTTTTCAACTTTTTCAACTTTTTCAACTTTTTCAACTTTTTCAACTTTTTCAACTTTTTCAACTTTTTCAACTTTTTCAACTTTTTCAACTTTTTCAACTTTTTCAACTTTTTCAACTATTTCAACTATTTCAACTATTTCAACTATTTCAACTATTTCAACTATTTCAACTATTTCGACTATTTTGCTTTTTGCTTTTTGCTTTTTGCTTTTTGCTTTTTGCTTTTTGCTTTTTGCTTTTTGCTTTTTGCTTTTTGCTTTTTGCTTTTTGCTTTTTGCTTTTTGCTTTTTGCTTTTTGCTTTTTGCTTTTTGCTTTTTGCTTTTTGCTTTTTGCTTTTTGCTTTTTGCTTTTTGCTTTTTGCTTTTTGCTTTTTGCTTTTTGCTTTTTGCTTTTTGCTTTTTGCTTTTTGCTTTTTGCTTTTTGCTTTTTGCTTTTTGCTTTTTGCTTTTTGCTTTTTGCTTTTTGCTTTTTGCTTTTTGCTTTTTGCTTTTTTGCTTTTTGCTTTTTGCTTTTTGCTTTTTGCTTTTTGCTTTTTGCTTTTTGCTTTTTGCTTTTTGCTTTTTGCTTTTTGCTTTTTGCTTTTTGCTTTTTGCTTTTTGCTTTTTGCTTTTTGCTTTTTGCTTTTTGCTTTTTGCTTTTTGCTTTTTGCGATCAATTTTTAAGTTTCCTTAATTGTCCGGCATCATTATCATCAAAGAGCAAAATTAATTAATTTATATGAGTGCATCGATATTTATGAAACTCGAGCCGATCAGGACATAATTTTCAATCATTGCACTTTTGCTGGTCAAAGGTATCAATATCACTTTATTGCAGCTTGTTTTTTTTTTTCAATATTTTTCCTCTCTCTTGAACATTCGGAAGACTTGTCACATCATGATTGCGAGGGTTTGTTCATTTATCAACATTTTAACCAGATGCCGTTCCAATCGACCGAAGCTGGCACTAATGGGCTTGGTTTGGATTTAATTGAATTTATTGCACTTCCTTAGTACTTGTTTTTATTTCGCAATCCCCAGATGCTAATTGATGGGAGCAGCCCACAGCCACAGCTCAGAGTTCTTCCGGTACTGTGGCGATGTGTTTTAGATTTAGATTTCGCTAAGCTCCCGCCGGATTTACATGCAACGGTGTCGAAAAATTAGCATAAACTCGTGTGCGTGTTTGTGACACTGCCTGCTAACGAGCCCGCGTGACAGTTGTCTAATGATCAGGTGTAATTGAAGGTTGGGGTGCGTTTGTAATGATTTTGATTTCGCAATGCTGACGAGGGGTCGATTTCCTGATGATTTGTTGGTTTCGAGGCAATTTGGTTTAATCGCAAAAAAAAGTTTGTTTATGCTTTGCTTAAAATGCTTATCAGTATTGTTTGGTTTGGTTTTAGTTTAACAATAAATTTAAATTTAATTTATCAAATAACTAGGCCATACTAAATAACATAAAAAAATAAATTGCTTTATTATTTTTTACTTTGATAAAGCCAATGCAAATATTTTTCAAAATTTGAATCCCTCGGCTCTGGCCGGGGTCGAGGGGGAGGGGGCAAAAAATTAAAAAAATATAGATATTCAAATAACAAGCCATAGTCAAAATATTTGAATGCAAGAAGTGTTTTAAAATAAATTTTACGCTAGTGCAGATGTTTTGCAAACATAAGTTTAAAAAAAAATGTAAGATTTGACGAAAACAAAAATTTCAGCGAAAAAAAAACTTTTTGCGATACTAAACATCGAAAATATTCAAATGATTTTTAAATCACACCAAACATGCTCAAAATAATTGTAAATGCAAGGTTATGTATGTTAGATTGATTCCAGCTGACTACAATTGAATTTCCATTTAAATTTGAAGTTTTTTGAAAACACTTTTTTTGCCCCCTGATTCTTCGGGCCATTTTCGAAGGGCCTTAAAAAATATTCAGTGATGTTAAATATATAAGAGCATTTCACTAACAGACTCCAAACAAAGCGTTACAATAAAATTATTGAAAAAAATGCTCTGGGTGTTTTTTAATAATTTAACTAAAATTTAGATTTGTTGATCAAGATACTACTAAAAATATTTATTATAAAAGAGCAGCAAGTTTCACAAAAGTTGCAAGTTGATATATTGAAAATCGAACCAAAAGTTTCCAAGTATTCGTGAGTATAAAAAAACTAAGGTTTATTGACGCTGACGAAACCCCTTTTTTGGGTTTTTTTTTTTACAAGACGTACATTAACTTCTTACAGGAACTCAAAATATTTTTAAATTTGTTCACTCATGCTTGATCACAAGTATCAACGCGGGAAAATAAATTGTTTTCATTTAGTTGTAACACTGTTTCCATTCAAATATCGTTTTTTTTTTTAATTTTTTTTTTACCCTATGTAAAAAACGAGAATTCGGATAAATTTTAACTGCAAACATTTACGCTGTTTGTAGATCTGTTTGAGATTCAAAGCAATTCTCTTGGAAAACGGTATTTTTTCTTCAATTTTAATTTTTTAATGCGGCTGAAACTTTTTTGGCACCTTCGGTATGCCCAAAAAAGCCATTTTGTATCGTTAGTTTGTCCATATAATTTTCCGTACAAATTTGGCAGCTGTCCATACAAAAATGATGCATGAAAAGTAAAATCATTTGAGGGATTTTTATGATCGATTTGGTGTCTTGGGCAAAGTTGTAGGTATGGTTAAGGACTACACTGGAAAAAAATGATACACGGTCAAAAAATTTTTATGATTTTTTATTTATTTTTTTGTCACTAAAACTTGATTTACAAAAAACACTATTTTTATTTTTTGATATATTTTAGAGGACATCAATTGCGATTAGTGCGCTGACCACGGGGACGCGCTGTCTTGTTTTTGCATGCTCATTTTCATTTCTTTTGTGTCGATGTTTGTGTGCTTGGGTGAGTGGTTAATATAATTAAATAATGGCATCATTAGTGTGCTGACCAAATAATGTGTTTAATTTTCACGGTGAAAAACTCATTTTGAATTTTTTGACGGTTACTCTGCAACGTGTTTGTCGGAGCCTTTTATTTGATATTTTATTTTTCATAAGTCCTTCTTTTATCATCGTCGATTGGAAGGCACGCCGCCGGTTTAGTTCGTTTAAGTTATTGTTTTAATTTCATTACAATCGGTTACTTGATTACCTGTTTTCTTTTCGTTTATATTCGTTGATCGTAATAACTTATTTCAGCTGGCAGTTTTAGTATTAACTCATCAAACTATCGATTTTATTAAGAGTAAAGCGTCTTTTATTTACTATTTTTGAAATTCTCTCACGTTGTCTAATTTACACAAACAGTAAAAATATACTGACAAGTCCAGCCCATAGCACTACTGCTCGGTTGGCACGCGTTCGATTAAAAAACTTTTTAAATAATCAATTATTTATCTTTCCGCAGCCGGCTGCCTAAAATTTAATATTTTCAACCGATAAACAAAATGCTCATGGTCACATCACTGCCACTCGTGAATCCTGACCTCATACCCATCTACTAACCCCCTCAAAACTCATGTGATACTTTGTCGGAGAAGCAGTCGATTGGGCGGTCTCTATCACTCAAGTATCGGACTAACATTCCCATCCACTTCCCCGTGACTCTACCACTGGTCGTGGCCGGCGCCGGTATTGATCAGCATGATAGGGGCCTTTGAGAAGTTGCGAAGCGAGGAAAGATAGCACCCACTCATCTTCCAAGGCTCGTGGATGTAACTTCTGGAGGTCCTGGTCAATAACGGAGTAGCAACTGCGGGTGGGCACCTATGCTTATATTTTAGAGGACATCAATTGCTAATTTTTAAGAAATTTTGATGAAGTGCACCGTTTTCAAGTTAAAGCCATTTTTAGGTAATTTTTTAAAAAAAGTCATAGTTTTTAAATTTTTTAAAGAAGTTCATAGTTTGCCCACTTTTGAAAACAAAACATTTTTCAATGGCTGAGAAAATTGTCTATAAAAAACTGAATCGACGTAACACCTTATAATGTGGCCCTCTTAAACCTTGGTTTCGTCAACGGATCCACAGGTGTGTATCGTTCTTTTTGCGACAAGACTCCGCCTCCCGGGTCTCCTA
Organism: Culex pipiens pallens; assembly: GCF_016801865.2. NCBI lineage: Eukaryota > Metazoa > Arthropoda > Insecta > Diptera > Culicidae > Culex > Culex pipiens. The sequence continues at coordinate 204,239,313 of NC_068938.1, forward strand.
AGTGTGAAGGTATGGGCACGGGGAGAGGGCACCGAATACCTATATTTACACTTAGAATTTTTGCGTCCGCCCCGGGATTTGAACCAGCGACCTCTGGATTGTGAGTCCAGTGCGCGGTCCGATTGATCCACACAGGCAGACTGAAAATTGTCTATACTTTGTTATTTTTAACTTTGTTTATACGACCCTTAGTTGCTGAGATATTGCCATGCTAAGATTTAAAAACAGGAAAAATGATGTTTTCTATGTCTCCCCCAAACAACCCACCATTTTCTAACGTCGATATCTCAGCAACTAATGGTCCGATTTACAATGTTAAAATATAAAACACGTGAAGTTTTCCGATCTTTTCGAAAACAATATTTTCAATAAAAATTAAAAAAAATTGAATAGGGCGTTATATTGAATGTTTGGCCCTTTTGAAATGTTAGTCTTGATTTGAAAATTTTGAAAATATTGCTTTCAAAAAGCAAGGAAAAATGCACGAATGTTTCATATTTTAACTTTGTAAATCGGACCATTAGTTGCTGAGATATCGACGTTAGAAAATGGTGAGTTGTTTGGAGGAGACTTAGCAAACATCATTTTTCCTGTTTTAAGTTCATGGCAATATCTCAGCAACTCTTCAAAAATTTTTTTTTTTCAAAGGTGTGCAAATTATGCACTTATTTAAAAAATGAAAAAACTGCGACTATTTTCCAAATAAATACATAAAAATGGCTATAACTTGAAATTGGTGCACTTTATGAAAATTTCACTGAAGTACTTTTTGATTGCAAATTTGATTTTACATCAAAAAATGAAGTTGAAACATTTTTGCGACCAATGTTTTTAAAAAAAATCTTTCAAAAGACACAGATACAGATTTTTGAATTTTCATCTATCATTTTTGTATGGACAATTTCCAAATTCAGTATGGATTTTATATGGACAAACTAACATTCCAACGCTCAAGGCTCCAAAAAAGTTGGAACGGTAAATTCAACTCAATGGTTCTCGGGCATAACTCAACCAATCAAGATGATTATTTTTTCCTGTGATTTGTTAGGATGTCTAGATGATTCTAGAACTTTACAGAACTTAATTTGATCAAATCTGTAATTTCTGCGATCAAAAACATCGTTTCAACTGTTTTTTCGCATGTAAAAAAAAATCGCCAGAAATTCCGTGGAGGCAGTCGTTTAAGAAAGGTGGAACGATGTTTTCGGTAGCAGAAATTACAGATTTGATCAAATTGAGTTCTGCAAAGTTTTAGGATAATCTAGACTTTCTTACAAATCACTGGAATCAAGAATCGTCCCGACTGGTTGAGTAATGCCCGAGAACCAGCGAGTTGAAGTTACCGTTCCACCTTTTTTGGGAGGCTTGGGCGTCTGTGTAAGTTGGACGTTCCAGTGCTTATTATGCAAAATGGCTTCTTTGGGCATAGCGGAAGCATCATAAAAATTTCAGCCGGATTAAAAAATTCAAAAAACTAACCGATTTCGTGGAGAGTTGCTCAATTGCATTGATATTAATTGCCACCATGATTTCTTAAACTGCTTTGTATTATTTACCTGAAAAAAACATTGAGTTAAACAATTTTATTTAAAATTAAACCAGTTCAATAAATGTTCTGAAGCGCTTAACCAAAAACCTCAAGTTCTCGTGGGAACCACCAGCAAAACCCTGTTGGAAAAGTGAGGAAATCCTCACCGTCGTCACCGTTTCCGTAATTGATCTGCTCGAACCAACTACGTTTGTGCAAATGCTTTAACCGCCACGAGTTTCACCCGACGCAACACCGAAAACAAAATCTGGTCAACAACAAGAGGTAGCCGGGTTCATTCCGTGTACTTAGTGTCTTACACTTTGGCATCTCTATCCACTCGCTGCGGTGCGGTGCGGGTGCTTGCAAATCGTCGCCATCGTGCTAACTTTTCGTACGTGCATTTTGGGCCAAATTGAGTTAAGAACGCCATTTTGTGCAGCTCACAATGCCTCACATTTTGACCTTCACAGATCCCCAAAATTCGATTTCAATCCTGAGATATTCAACAAAAACCGAAAAAACTCCGTACATTTTTGTCACTTTACATATGAAAGTAGTTTCAATCTTGTCGTGCTATCTTGTCACTCCATGAAAATTGATGTAAGTGCGACAAAAGGCCAAAGGGATTTCAGGCCAGGAAAGTCAGGATGCGTTTGTCGCACGTACAAGCTAGACTACCGTAAACATTTGTAATTATAACACGGGACTCCAGCAACCAACTTCAACCAAACTTTGGGACAATGTACAGAATGGTGAGCCAAACAAAACGTGTTTGTTATTGTTTACATTGCGTGCTCTCGTTTTTGAATATTCAAGTTCAAACATTAAAACGCGTTTTTCTCGGAACGTCAAAATGGCGGGTGCGACAAGATAGCACGACGACGTCGAAATGGACTTGGACTGGTTAGACTTAGCGCTGCGGTGGCCGAGAATAAAACTTTGGCTGGGGATATGTTTGTTGGTGCCCAAATTGGAACAACGACAGCGAACGGCGCAAAAATGGTGGAAAATTTCACAATTCGCAATACTTTGCCAAACTGAGGCTTGACATTCAGTACAGTGAGTGAAGAATGTTTTGTTTGTGGAACGAATTTTATTCTTCAGAGATAAATTCTACACAATTTCAGTAGCAGTATCACAACGGAGTACCTCTTTTTATTTTGAAAATTTTACTAACTTACTATATGTTGGAGTTGTAGTCACATTAAAAGTTAGAAAACTCCCAGCCTGTCAATAAAGTCAAATCGCCAGTTCCTAAAATCAGACACCCTCTGTAATTGTTGTATTTAAAGTAAGCTCGTAGTTCAAGAACCCCACAAAAAACAAACGCCTCCCGTATGATTTAAACAGTTTCACTTGTTAACGGTTTTCTAAGGTTGCCAAACAAGAAACTGCAGGAACTAGGACTTGGCTTAGCAGAAATGGCGCAAGACCCTGCACGAGAGACCTTTGAGACAGCCTAGAATCGAACATAATGGGTCACTGGGCAAAATCTGATCTCGCAGCCAAAGCTGTATCTCGCACTCTTTGTGTAGAGGTAGCTTGAATCGCAAATTTGTTCAACAGGCTCGGCAAACTCCCTCGCCCGGTCGAAAACCCCGATAAGCCTAATTCATTTTTCCTGAAACAGCTTTGAAAGGCTTGTGTGTGTGTGTTTGTGTGTGCTTAAAAACATTGTCAGGTTGAGATTATCTTGGCACTTGGTGTACTACTGGTACTCTGAATCTAAGGCGCTGGCGAAGCTAGAAGGCAGAATTCGAGACTAATAGAGGGTGCATTGTGTTTGAATTAATAACTGTTTTCGAAGCATAAGGGGTTCAATTAGATGGGAGCCTTGGCAGGTGAGTTTTACTGCCTAATAGAATGAAATTTTATAAGTGGAAAATAATATTTGTGTTCGATCGATTAGGGAGCGATTAAACGGGTAAGTGGATAAATTGCTGGAGGCTTTGCCTAGATGTTCAAGTGACCTTTGGGAGAGAAGGTTCAATGGCCTATTAAAATGAAACTTAATAAAGGAAAATGGAATCAATTTGATCGCCAGAGAAACCTTTATCGTTCTTAATTTTAGTGGTTCCCTTCGTTTTCGCAAATCGACTTTTCTTTGTTTTTTTTTTTTTATTTCGATGAATCTTCGAAACTTCCTCATGCCCAAGAAGTACCTAATTTTGCATAAAAAAAGATAGAAAAACCAAAACCAAAATTTCTTTTTTATTTCTCTTTATTACTTGAAGATGTACTTCATTACTTAAAGATGTATTTTTAAACACACTATCTTGATGGTGGTTCCAAAAAAACGAATTGGAAAGATGTAATTTGCGAAAAATATTGAATTATAGTCAAAATAAACAGATTTAATTTTTGAAACAGAGCCCTCGCTAAAATTAATTTTGAAAAGATGCAAAAATGATTTTTTCTGAAAAAAAACCAAGCAATTAATTCTAATCGTTGAGTTATTTCAAGTATCACCAAATTATTCTGTAATTTTTAAATGAAGATATCTTGAAAATTTTGGTTCGATCAATTTAGAAGAAATAAAACAATAACGATGTTTTGCAATCCATTCAAAAGAAATAAGTTTAAAACTTAAAAATCGTGTCTCAATTATCGAATGAAGAAAATTATCTGTTATATTCAAAAGTTATGCTTAATTTGAGAATTTTGAAATTATTTTTGAACAGGTCTGAAAATTTCACAACAGTTTCATTTTTTAACATTGAAATTAAAGGGGTAATTCTCCGCCAACTCACACAGCAGTTGCCCCGACCCCTCTTCGATTTGCGTGAAACTTTGTCCTAAGGGGTAACTTTTGTCCCTGATCACGAATCCGAGGTCCGTTTTTTGATATCTCGTGACGGAGGGGCGGTACGACCCCTTCCATTTTTGCACATGCGAAAAAAGAGGTGTTTTTCAATAATTTGCAGCCTGAAACGGTGATGAGATAGAAATTTGGTGTCAAAGGGACTTTTATGTAAAATTAGACGCCCGATTTGATGGCGTAATCAGAATTCCGAAAAAACGTATTTTTCATCGAAAAAAACACTAAAAAAGTTTTAAAAATTCTCCCATTTTCCGTTACTCGACTGTAAAAAATTTTGGAACATGTCATTTTATGGGAAATTTTATGTACTTTTCGAATCTACATTGTCCCAGAAGGGTCATTTTTTCATTTAGAACAAAATTTTTCATTTTAAAATTTCGTGTTTTTTCTAACTTTGCAGGGTTATTTTTTAGAGTGTAACAATGTTCTACAAAGTTGTAGAGCAGACAATTACAAAAATTTTGATATATATACATAAGGGGTTTGCTTATAAACATCACAAGTTATCACGATTTTACGAAAAAAAGTTTTAAAAAAGTTGGTCGTCATCGATCATGGCCGTTCATGGTCACCCGCGACAGACACGGACGACGAAACAAAGAGAAACGCAAAAAGTAACTTTTTCAAAACTTTTTTTCGTAAAATCGCGATAACTTGTGATGTTTTTAAGCAAACCCCTTATGTCTATATATCAAAATTTTTGTAATTGTCTGCTCTACAACTTTGTAGAACATTGTTACACTCTAAAAAATAACCCTGCAAAGTTAGAAAAAACACGAAATTTTAAAATGAAAAATTTTGTTCTAAATGAAAAAATGACCCTTCTGGGACAATGTAGATTCGAAAAGTACATTAAATTTCCCATAAAATGACATGTTCCAAAATTTTTTACAGTCGAGTAACGGAAAATGGGAGAATTTTTAAAACTTTTTTATTGTTTTTTTCGATGAAAAATACGTTTTTTCGGAATTCTGAGTACGCCATCAAATCGGGCGTCTAATTTTACATAAAAGTCCCTTTGATGCCAAATTTCTATCTCATCACCGTTTCAGGCTGCAAATTATTGAAAAACACCTCTTTTTTCGCATGTTCAAAAATGGAAGGGGTCGTACCGCCCCTCCGTCACGAGATATCAAAAAACGGACCTCGGATTCGTGATCAGGGACAAAAGTTGCCCCTTAGGACAAAGTTTCACGCAAATCGAAGAGGGGTCGGGGCAACTTTTCCCGATTTCGTGTGAGTTGGTAGAGAATTACCCAAAGGCTTTTAGATAACACATAGAAAAACTTAGTTTGGGGGGATTTGCTCTTGCTCTTGCTCTTGCTCTTGCTCTTGCTCTTGCTCTTGCTCTTGCTCTTGCACTTGCTCTTGCTCTTGCTCTTGCTCTTGCTCTTGCTCTTGCTCTTGCTCTTGCTCTTGCTCTTGCTCTTGCTCTTGCTCTTGCTCTTGCTCTTGCTCTTGCTCTTGCTCTTGCTCTTGCTCTTGCTCTTGCTCTTGCTCTTGCTCTTGCTCTTGCTCTTGCTCTTGCTCTTGCTCTTGCTCTTGCTCTTGCTCTTGCTCTTGCTCTTGCTCTTGCTCTTGCTCTTGCTCTTGCTCTTGCTCTTGCTCTTGCTCTTGCTCTTGCTCTTGCTCTTGCTCTTGCTCTTGCTCTTGCTCTTGCTCTTGCTCTTGCTCTTGCTCTTGCTCTTGCTCTTGCTCTTGCTCTTGCTCTTGCTCTTGCTCTTGCTCTTGCTCTTGCTCTTGCTCTTGCTCTTGCTCTTGCTCTTGCTCTTGCTCTTGCTCTTGCTCTTGCTCTTGCTCTTGCTCTTGCTCTTGCTCTTGCTCTTGCTCTTGCTCTTGCTCTTGCTCTTGCTCTTGCTCTTGCTCTTGCTCTTGCTCTTGCTCTTGCTCTTGCTCTTGCTCTTGCTCTTGCTCTTGCTCTTGCTCTTGCTCTTGCTCTTGCTCTTGCTCTTGCTCTTGCTCTTGCTCTTGCTCTTGTTTTTGTTTTTGTTTTTGTTTTTGTTTTTGTTTTTGTTTTTGTTTTTGTTTTTGTTTTTGTTTTTGTTTTTGTTTTTGTTTTTGTTTTTGTTTTTGTTTTTGTTTTTGTTTTTGTTTTTGTTTTTGTTTTTGTTTTTGTTTTTGTTTTTGTTTTTCCAGGATACTTCTAGGGACTGACTGGGCTTGTGTTGGTTTAGATTAGATTGAAATTGAACGACAATGTTCTGATATGCCATCATTTGGTGTCCTATGAAATAATATACTGTTCCTTTAATACAATCAGACATGCGTCAAGCATAGCTTGAATTTTCATGAACTTGCCATCTAGCACAAGCTGAGATCAGTCAAAAAGTGCCGGTCAACGCCAATGCACGTCTGAGTACACCACATCTCACAAACGTTTAGCTCCGATTACGACAATTCGATTGCATTCTCTCGAGCAGAAGAAGCTGAGCTGGTCACAATCACCACACGCGAAACAAATCCAATTGGGATGATTTTCAAAACAGCTTCTCAGCGTTCACAGATTATCTCATCGTCGGTTGATTGGCTTTGTCTGCACGATTGCTGCTCGACTCTTCGTACGATCCGGGGTGACGTTCTGCTTCTGGATGAGAGAGAGAGGGTTTTCCTCCCAGAAAATTTATGGCACTTGTCCACCGAACGAGAGGGATTAGACGGCATTCCATTCTCTCGAATGGATTGTTGTGAGGCTTAGCGTGCGATTGCGATGAGCTTCTTGCTCGTGAGTTGTGCAAAACACAATGGAGTGATTAAGGTGACGATATGGATTCATTTTAGGCAGCAGTGGTTGAAAAGCAGCGTGCTTGAGTGAGTTGAACAGTTTTTTCAATAATGAATTATGCTTAATTGTTAAGATTTAAGAATTTATTTAGAAATTATCAATTTTCTAACAGCGTTGTTAATTAAAATTCTTAGAATTATTTGAGAGATCTTAAATAACCTAGACTTATCAGGACTCTCAAAAGCACTCAAGAAAACTTTCCAGTTTTGATAATCATACTAATAGTTATAACAATATCGGGATGCATTTGAGGGTTGACAAGGAATAACCAATGTAAAATTGCTGTATGATTTTGCAAAAACGTGTCATTATTATAACTTCTTTTTCAACCTGATAACAATTATAATTTGGAATTTGACATTTCAGAACATTGAGCTTCAAAACAACTAAAATGTAAATATTTGGATGGTACAAGAAAAAGGCCCTTGAAAGATATTTGTTATATTTGTCTCAAAACTTAAAATACTAAAGCAATAAATGTTTTTAAATGTTTCATTATAAAAGAATACTCTCAAGCTTGCATGTGACAAATGAAAGGTCACAACTACATTCGATTGCCAAATTTGTCTGATAGTTTGCTAGACATTAACTCGAAAAAAAACTTTGAAGAACATTTTTTTTCTTTGCTCTCTTTTTTTTCAATGCCTTATATGAAAAGTGGTTTTATTCTACAGCTCTTAGTTTGAAACTGAAGTGTCAGTATGAAACTACTAATTTTAATTTTTGTACCCAGCATTGCAAGTCAACTAGCACTGACAAACATTTGTGAACATTTCTTCGCCCATCCAAAACTCAATCCCGTCAAATACGAAGATTTTTTCACCTCATTTACCCAGAAAAGTACGTTCTACATGAACGAAACGTTTTGCTACGCAAATAAGACAGTTGTTCATTCACCATATACGAGAGAATGGGTTCTGGTTTGGACCAACTCTACCGGACTCTTGCGGACGAGTTGCCTTGAATTGGAAGCGGAAGATCGACGTATGTGCTCAATGCACACTCTGTGGAAGGACATACGTGGATTTTTGAGAATTGAGGAAAATTTATGGAATCTTTACGTCATTCCTGAGCAACCAAGTTTGAGAGTTGGCTTGTTTGAAATGCCGAGCCGTGGTTTGGAAAGAATTTACTACTTGAAGAATGACAGTCTAACCAGATTTTTGAAAGTGATGCGTTCAGAACTGTTTGAAATTGATCAGTTAGAGTTTTACGAAAAGCCGCACTGCGATTCGAACAAGTTGGAAAAACATTTAGCAATGGTGGGTGAACTGACCTGGGAAGATAATGAAAGATTGCGAATGATTTTGCTTGTTTTGGCCTGTTTATGTACGGGTTTGGCGGTACTTGGAGCGATTTTGATGAAAGTTTCTGGGCTGCTTGAGTTTAAAGCTATGACCAACAGAGTTGTGCCCATTGAAAATAAGGAGACTTAAATATTTACTGAAGAAAACTCATACATAATTGTTGTTTCTTGCTAAAATACTATAAATTATCATATCAATTGTTACGTCGTAACGTTTGAACTGAATTGCAATAAAATCACAAATATCACACAACATATTGATTTTTTTAATACAGTCATGCCTCGGTTTAGCTCCGCATATGGGGGATGCAAAACCGAGACGTGCATAACTGAAGCAAGGGGCTTATGGGATTTTGGCTATATGGGAGACATTGGCTTTAATCGTATGAAAAATCATGCAAACATAAAAAAATTAAAGTATTTTAGAATCGGGATGATGTCAGATATCCATTAAAATTCTAATTTCATTAAAATTTTCACAAAAATACGTGTTTTTTCTGTATTTTGAAAATGCATTTTTTTTTCTCTTAGGAAAGCAAAAATATATTGCTATTGAAAAATAGGTATGAAATGATCAGTTTTTTTTTGTCAAACATTTCGAATTTTAAATCATTTTTTTGCATATGCTCATAATTTTCCTAAAACTACGTATTTTCAATAAAAAAAATACTCAAAATTTCAGTTTTTACAATATGGGTATCAAATGATCGGGATGTTTTTAAACATTTCGAATGTATTAACAACATATTTTGAAAATACTCAAAATTTTCACAAAACTACGGGTTTTCGGAAAAAATACTCCAAATTTCAGTTTTTACAATATTTTCACATAGATTTCGAATTAATAACGACATTTATTTAAATACTCAAAATTTGTACAAAACAACGTATTTTTGAAAAAAAATACTCAAATTTTTCACAAAGCTACGGGTTTTCGAAAAAAATACTCCAAATTTCAGTTTGGGATTTTTTCATACATTTCCAATACAATAACAACATTTTTTTTAAATACGTAGTTTTGTGAAAAATTGAGTATTATCAAAAAAAGTTGTTATTATATTGAAAATGTATGAAAAAATCCCGATGTTTTGAAACCCATATTGTGAAAACTGAAATTTTGAGTATTTTTTTTTCGAAAATACGTAGTTGTGCGGAAATTTTGAGTATTTTCAAAAAATGTTGTTATTACATTCGAAATAGATGACAAAATCCCGATCTTTTGATACCCATATTTTAAAAACTGAAATTTGGAGTATTTTTCGAAAATGCGTAGTTTTATGAAAATTTTGAGTAATTCAAAAAAATGTTGTTATCACATTCGAAATGTATGAAAAAATCCCGATCGTTTGATACACATATTTTAAAAACTGAAATTTTGAGTAATTTTCGAAAATACGTAGTTATGTGAAAATTTTTAGTAGCTTCAAAAAAATATTCTAACATTCGAAATGTATAAGAAATCCTGATCGTTCAAACTGTGTAAACTGAAATTTTGAGTATTTTTTTCGAGAATACGTAGTTTTGTGAAAATTTTGAGTGTTTTCAAAATATGATGTTATTGCATCCGAAATGCATGAAAAAATCCCGATCGTTTGATATCCATAATGTAAAAACTGAAATTTTTCATACGATTAAAGCCAGTGTCTCCCATATAGCCAAAATCCTACAAGCCCTGTGCCTCAGTTAAGCACTGGACCGTTCTAAACCGAGACAGCTGAACGAATCAAAACCGGGGCAATGCAAAACCGAGGCGTGCAAATCCGGGGCATGACTGTAATTCGCTTTTGTTTTCACAAAATAAAGAGTAATTATTTCTGGGTTTAGTGTTGACCTATTTTATAAAGACAAAAATATTAATCTTCAAGACAAGACAAGACAAGACAAGACAAGACAAGACAAGACAAGACAAGACAAGACAAGACAAGACAAGACAAGACAAGACAAGACAAGACAAGACAAGACAAGACAAGACAAGACAAGACAAGACAAGACAAGACAAGACAAGACAAGACAAGACAAGACAAGACAAGACAAGACAAGACAAGACAAGACAAGACAAGACAAGACAAGACAAGACAAGACAAGACAAGACAAGACAAGACAAGACAAGACAAGACAAGACAAGACAAGACAAGACAAGACAAGACAAGACAAGACAAGACAAGACAAGACAAGACAAGACAAGACAAGACAAGACAAGACAAGACAAGACAAGACAAGACAAGACAAGACAAGACAAGACAAGACAAGACAAGACAAGACAAGACAGACAAGACAAGACAAGACAAGACAAGACAAGACAAGACAAGACAAGACAAGACAAGACAAGACAAGACAAGACAAGACAAGACAAGACAAGACAAGACAAGACAAGACAAGACAAGACAAGACAAGACAAGACAAGACAAGACAAGACAAGACAAGACAAGACAAGACAAGACAAGACAAGACAAGACAAGACAAGACAAGACAAGACAAGACAAGACAAGACAAGACAAGACAAGACAAGACAAGACAAGACAAGACAAGACAAGACAAGACAAGACAAGACAAGACAAGACAAGACAAGACAAGACAAGACAAGACAAGACAAGACAAGACAAGACAAGACAAGACAAGACAAGACAAGACAAGACAAGACAAGACAAGACAAGACAAGACAAGACAAGACAAGACAAGACAAGACAAGACAAGACAAGACAAGACAAGACAAGACAAGACAAGACAAGACAAGACAAGACAAGACAAGACAAGACAAGACAAGACAAGACAAGACAAGACAAGACAAGACAAGACAAGACAAGACAAGACAAGACAAGACAAGACAAGACAAGACAAGACAAGACAAGACAAGACAAGACAAGACAAGACAAGACAAGACAAGACAAGACAAGACAAGACAAGACAAGACAAGACAAGACAAGACAAGACAAGACAAGACAAGACAAGACAAGACAAGACAAGACAAGACAAGACAAGACAAGACAAGACAAGACAAGACAAGACAAGACAAGACAAGACAAGACAAGACAAGACAAGACAAGACAAGACAAGACAAGACAAGACAAGACAAGACAAGACAAGACAAGACAAGACAAGACAAGACAAGACAAGACAAGACAAGACAAGACAAGACAAGACAAGACAAGACAAGACAAGACAAGACAAGACAAGACAAGACAAGACAAGACTTTGGGGCTTTGTCAAGTTGGATAAATATGACGAGTGCTGAAAAAATCGAACTATTTGAAATTTGGGCTCAGCCAAAGCTTTACAACATCTAAAGAAACAAGCCCTGAAATTCCTTAATGATTTTGAACACACGTTCAACGTTATTAATCACTCAAATAACTTTAAATTATTACTACATAAAACGGACTTAGCGCAACGCGATACTATTACTTTGGCCACGCGCTCAACCCAGGTGCCACGTCCTGGACAACCCCTTCTGTTGGCCAAAAGAAGAAACCCATGGGTAGCATAAATTGGTGTACTTGGTCCGCATGATTTATCGCATGCGTCCATCGAACGGCCTCCCCAACCCGTTTAGTGTCTTTGACTATGCTCAACAAACTTAACAGAAGGTAGCGTGTGTGTTTATAAGTCTAAAAATTAGTACCTTCCATGTGGCGTCGGTAACCTTCTATGCTGAGCTAGGCTCATTTCGTCCAAATGTGTCACAAATTTCGCAACCGAGAGACCCTGTGCGCACAGACTGCTGACCTCTACGACCATGGTCTCAGAGTACTAAACGTACAGAGTATCTCTACCCGCAGAGCATTCCGTTGACCTCCTAATTGCGGCGACGTCACTGAGGGCAGCTGCTGGTGCACATGGATTGAGCGAGCTACTTTTCGTTTTTGCTGGAGGTGTAGCTAGACTAGAAAACTCTGAGGAGACCTCTGGAGATCCTTCACATTGAACCTTATGCCTTGATACCTCGTGGGTATGTTGGTCCTGGAGGTCACCGAAGTGTAAAGTTTAGTCAAAATCTTCTTCGAAAGTGTTACTGCAAATGAAAAGGGTCAACACTTGTACTCGTAGAATCTTTAAGTGGTGTCTACTTAGAGTGTTTCAGGAAATCAATCATTTCATAATTTATTTTCACCAAAAAGATAAATCTGTCCGCCGTGAGTGATTGGCCGCCACGGCAGCTGGCCAACCAGCGCATACTTTTTGCAAATATTTTGACACTAAGCCCCCGGCTTAGCCACAGATCACAGGTGTGGCCCCGTTGTTGGAAGTGTGCCAATTTTCACGCTCCCATTCCATCTTGGCACCAGCCAGCCAGCCATTCATCAACCGCCACAGGCGAGTAAAGGGACTATTTTGAAGAAAAACGTGACCCAGCGTGATTAGAGATTGAAACACTTTTCCCATATGTGGAAATTTTCGCGGCAACGTGGAAATATTTCAAACGGCCAAACGGGCCGACATGGATCTGATTTCAGTCCCCCCTCCCCCTGCTTAAGGAGAAGGGTTGTGGTGGTGATAAGCAATTAAGTGACTTGTATTGTTTCTGATTTATGGCGCAATTCGCGCCTTGTAGTGTGGAATTACACCAGTGGCGAACATGTGGTTGCTTTGGTCACAGATTGACGTAGGACTAAGCTGCCTAAATTAGCTGTTTTGTGGCGTGGCTGATATTGAGAACAGCACCAGTGCAACCCATTGCATGTTGCTACTAAATTGATTAGTATATTACATGGCTTATGGGAAGATGGTGATTTCACCAAAGTGAGATTTTCGTTAGGGTGGATCCTTTAAATCCTTCATATGCACTAAACTCAAAGATAGGAAAAAAAATGCAAGCTTATAAAAATTCAGAAAGCAAATCGATGAAAAAAATAAAGAATCCCTAAACCAACCTAACAATCACCCTCAATTTGCTCACCCTTCTAGCATTCTAAGCAAATCGTTCTGACTTGGTGTTCTGACGAGTCAATTACAGACCTCCGTAATGGCATGCGGGAGGGAGCGGGGTTGGGAGGGGCGTCAAGCTAGAACATTACAGGCGCCCACCGTAATGGCCATCGTTACCCGCGTTAATGACAGATTCCATGGCACCATTATGGCACTACAAACTAGCCGGAGAATACTTGACTGCATGCGCGGCTTCTAATTACCATCAAACCAACTGTTCGCTCTCGATTACAGGAGCCATGCTGTTAGCGGCTAATGATACTAAAGACATTCTCTCAAGATTTCAGGTCAAGAAATAGTGATTTGTTTTCCTCAAGGCACCCCAAATCCCTAAAACCTTTTTTTAAAAAAAATATATATCTCTGCAATTCTAAACCAAACCGGAAATTGATATAATTTATATTTTTTTATTTGGTTCAATCCTTGTGGATCCTTACCTATGACCAAAGATTGGTTTACCTATACAACGCTCTATACAATTTTGACAGCTGTTCATAAAAATGGTACATAAATATTCGAAAAACTGTAACTTTGGCAGAAAATTTCTGATCGATTTGGTGTCTTTGGCAAGGTTGCAGGTACACAGCACCACAGAAAAAAATGATGGTAATATTCATAATGAAATGGTGACAGATTTTGTGTCGAAAAAAATGTGTAATATTGCATCAAGAATTGGTGAAAATTCATCAGTTTTTGATTAATATTTATTAGGTTCACATTTTTACGCATTTTTCATGTAAAATTACTCAACATAGATGCAACCTACCAAATTTTCAACCTTTTAAATTAAACTTTTTTTGTTGTGTACTTGTTGAAATTTGGAAGTTTGAAAATTTTGTTGGTTGAATATAACCTCTTTTTTGAGAAATATTACATAAAACTTTAAAAATAAATCAATGTCCAAAAATCGCATTTTTTTTTCTATGTATTAATATTGTACGATCAGTTCCTAGCTGGACTCGGTCACTGGGAACGACCGGCGACTCAGTGACCGACGAAATAGGCGGCGGGCCAGATGCGGGCATAAAAATGTCAAAATCTCTTCCCCCCTCACTTCGTCTCACCTTCCAGCTGCAGCTTTGTTGACAAACAAACGGAGCACGCGGTCGCATGATGGCGGCATCGAGCCAGAATTGGGGGTGATCATGTGATTAAAAATGAAAGTTTTTTCAAGAAAAATAATATTTTTCCGACCGAATAAAAAAATTGCGAGCATGTTCAAACAATTATTCCTGATGTCGGAGAAGTGATAAAAAAGCAAAATTTTTATCCATAATTTTTCTATAAATTAATTTTTTCCACTCCAACTGGGAACCCCTAGGACTATCCACGACCGTGAGAAGATGCCACAATAGAAAAAATATGGTAATATTCATCAGGTAATGGAGACAGACTTAGTATCAAAAAAAAGTTTAATATTGCATTAATAAATGATGAATTTTCATCAATTTCTGGTGAATGTTCATTAGGTTCACAATTTTACACATTCTTTAGGTAAAAAGAAGTAATTTTCAACCTAACAAATCTTCAACATGCCAAAATTCAACTTTTTTTGCTGTGTTGAATGGGACTAAAAACCACAACTTTTGGGCCACAGCAGAAACTGAAGAATTCATCATTTTCTTATGTAAGATTTCAATTTTTCACGCAAAATCTTTCACCGTTTTCTAATTAATATTATCATAATTTTGTTCTATGCATTCTGTTACAGCTTATCCCGGGCAGACGGTAATAACAAAATTCATGCCATTTCAATAACAAATACTGTTAAAATAACAAAAAATGTTATGGATTCTTCTTGAAAAATCCATTTTTGCATAAGGGTTTAATAACAGTTTATGATATCATAACAAAATTTGTTATGAGTCTGATATTGGTAGACAGCCAAAACAACTTTGCAATAACATTTTTTGTTATGGAAGAATACCTCCAACTGTTATTGGGATGATCGGATTAGTTGTTAAAATAACAAAAAATAATAACGAAGATTTGTTCGAAAAATAACTTAAAATGTGATTAGTCTGTTATTACAATAACAATCCAATAACAAAAAATCATAACGACGAATAACAAATCTTGTTATTAATAACATAAAATGTTATTGGCCTAGTATTTTCAAATATCAGAAAATGTTATTCCCGTCTGCTCGGGATTTGAAAAAAAAATAATGTAAAATCAAATTTGAAATCAAGAAGTACTGTACCGATTTTTAGAAGAAATGCAGCATAGCCATAGCCACTTAAAATTTAAGTTTAACTTTAAAATCCCCGTTCCCGAGCAGACGGAAATAACTTGAAAATAACATTTTTTGTTATTTGAAAATACTAGGCCAATAACATTTTATGTTATTTATAACAAGATTTGTTATTCGTTGTTTTGATTTTTTTGTTATTGTTATTGTAATAACAGACTAATAACATTTTTAGTTATTCTTCGAACAAACCTTTGTTATTATGTTTTGTTATATTAACAACTAATCCGATCATCCCAATAACAGTTGAAGGTATTCTTCCATAACAAAAAATGTTATTCCAAAGTTGTTTTAGCTTTCAACCAATATCAGACCAACATCAAATTTTGTGATGATAACATAAACTGTTATTTAAACCTTATGCAAAAATGGATTTTTCAAGAAGATTCCATAACACTTTCTGTTATTTTAACAATATTTGTTATTGAAATGGCATGAATTTTGTTATTACCGTCTGCCCGGGTTTCTCAATTTTAAACAATGGTGTAAATGTCCATTCCAGTAAATGTTTTTAACGCAAAGTCCAGAAAATTTCAAAACCATGTTGGAATGAAGACAGGTTTCAAAAGGGCCAAACATTCAATACTACGCCCATTTGAAATGTTAGTCGCTATATTTCAGCGACCGAGCTTCCGTGGCCGTGAGTTACGGGTTTCGCCTTGTAAGCGGAAGGTGATGGGTTCGATTCCTGTCTGGCTCGGCAAAGTCAGATCCCTTAAAAGAGTAAATATGCTCACTGGGAATACTGACCGGTAGGGGATGGGTTTCGACTATCGGCGGGCTGGGTTTCCAATCCAGAGGTCGTGAGTTCGATTCTCGTACCGGGATGATGAAGTTTAAAAAAAAAAAAACAAGATGTCCAACTTTCAATGTCTCTTATGATTTTTTTTTCTGAAATTTTCTCAACCTTTCGAAAAATAAATAAAAATAACTGTAAAACACCCATGGAAATCATTTAAAAAATTAAAATATTTCAGTCAAATTTTAATTTAAAGTGGCTATCTCTTGAAAATGTTATACCTAATTATAAAATTGGTACAGATTTTACATTGAAAACTGAAGTTATAATTTTTATAACTGGGTAATTCTCCGCCAACTCACACAGCAGTTGCCCCGACCCCTCTTCGATTTGCGTGAAACTTTGTCCTAAGGGGTAACTTTTGTCCTTGATCACGAATCCGAGGTCCGTTTTTTGATATCTCGTGACGGAGGGGCGGTACGACCCCTTTCATTTTTGAGCATGCGAAAAAAGAGGTGTTTTTCAATAATTTGCAGCCTGAAACGGTGATGAGATAGAAATTTGGTGTCAAAGGGACTTTTATGTAAAATTAGACGCCCGATTTGATGGCGTACTCAGAATTCCGAAAAAACGTATTTTTCATCGAAAAAAACACTAAAAAAGTTTTAAAAATTCTCCCATTTTCCGTTACTCGACTGTAAAAAATTTTGGAACATGTCATTTTATGGGAAATTTAATGTACTTTTCGAATCTACATTGTCCCAGAAGGGTCATTTTTTCATTTAGAACAAAATTTTTCATTTTAAAATTTCGTGTTTTTTCTAACTTTGCAGGGTTATTTTTTAGAGTGTAACAATGTTCTACAAAGTTGTAGAGCAGACAATTACAAAAATTTTGATATATAGACATAAGGGGTTTGCTTATAAACATCACGAGTTATCGCGATTTTACGAAAAAAAGTTTTGAAAAAGTTGGTCGTCATCGATCATGGCCGTTCATGGTCACCCGCGAAAGACACGGACGACGAAATAAAGAGAAACGCAAAAAGTAACTTTTTCAAAACTTTTTTTCGTAAAATCGCGATAACTTGTGATGTTTATAAGCAAACCCCTTATGTCTATATATCAAATTTTTTGTAATTGTCTGCTCTACAACTTTGTAGAACATTGTTACACTCTAAAAAATAACCCTGCAAAGTTAGAAAAAACACGAAATTTTAAAATGAAAAATTTTGTTCTAAATGAAAAAATGACCCTTCTGGGACAATGTAGATTCGAAAAGTACATTAAATTTCCCATAAAATGACATGTTCCAAAATTTTTTACAGTCGAGTAACGGAAAATGGGAGAATTTTTAAAACTTTTTTAGTGTTTTTTTCGATGAAAAATACGTTTTTTCGGAATTCTGAGTACGCCATCAAATCGGGCGTCTAATTTTACATAAAAGTCCCTTTGACACCAAATTTCTATCTCATCACCGTTTCAGGCTGCAAATTATTGAAAAACACCTCATTTTTCGCATGTTCAAAAATGGAAGGGGTCGTACCGCCCCTCCGTCACGAGATATCAAAAAACGGACCTCGGATTCGTGATCAGGGACAAAAGTTACCCCTTAGGACAAAGTTTCACGCAAATCGAAGAGGGGTCGGGGCAACTTTTCCCGATTTCGTGTGAGTTGGTAGAGAATTACCCAACTATAACTTTAATTTTTTTCAAAAACTTTTTTTTTCATAAATCGAATGTAAGTCTTGATTTAAAAAACTTGAAAATATTGTTTTCGGAAAGATCAGAAAATTTCACTAATGTTTCATATTTTAACATTGAAAATCGGGCCATTAGTTACTGAGATATCGACATTAGAAAATGGTGAAATCTCAGCATCAAGGGTCATATCAACAAAGCTTAAAAAAGCGAATTATAGTGATTTTTTCAAAAATATTATTTTTGCAAGAGTGGGCAAACATGGGCACTAATTTTGAAAAATTAATAACTGCGACTATTTTCAAAAAAGTTACCTAAAAATGGCTATAACTTGAAAACGATGCACTTTATGAAAATTTGACTACAGTACCTGTATTATTTGTTTTTTTTTTTTTTACTTTTTGACTGCAAATTCCATTTCACATCGAAAACTTAAGTTGAAAAACTTTTGCGAACAATATTTTTGCCCGTTCTAGAAATTTCTGAAAAGTTGACATTTAATGAAACCAAAACATATCAGAAAATAGAAAAATAAATAAAAATATTGTTATATGGAAATCATGTTTTCGTGACAAAAAGTGAAATTAAAAAATCATTTTACCTTGTATTCTTTTTTTCAGTGTAGCCCATATCCATACCTACAGTTTTGCCGAAGACACCAAATCGATCGAAAAATTCCTTCAAATGATACCGATTTTTTGAATTTTCATAAATAATTTTTGTATGGACAGCTGCCAAATTTATATGGAAAATTATATGGACAATTTAGAGATGCAAAATGGCTTCTTTGGGCATACCGAAGGCACCAAAAAAGTTTCAGCCGGATTGAAAATTATAAAAAAAAAACAAATAACTGAACTCTCAGAGAATTGCTCAGCTGTATCTCTACAAAATTTTAATCATCATCTTTTTAATCAACATTTCAAAAATGCATCTTCAAGATGATAGTTCCAAAATAGATAAATTACAAAGAAAAACACAATTTCAAAAAATTTCCTTGAATTGAAAAAAACGAAGTTTTTAATTTAAAAATTAAACTATATTATTTTATTAGTCAAAGTAAAAAAAATCATAGCATTGTTTTTTTTTTATCGTTGTCAGTTTTAGCCGAAAAATATCGAACAATATTGTAATAAAAGAGATGTAGGTTTGTGTGTTTATTTTTATCTTGGAGAAAATAATCTAAAAGTTTTATTTCTAAAACAGAACAATAGGCATTCAAAGCAATGTTTACAATTTCCATTTTTGGAAAAATTGCTCAAAGTGAAACTTTAATTTTTATATTTTGTTTGGTTTTATTCTTCTTCCAAATTCACCAAATTGATGAGTTCAAACATTATAAGGCGTTTTGAACTATCATGGTTCTGGCTAAAAGTAAGTTGAACAACAGTTCTTAAATCCCTCATCTATTTTGAAAAGGTTAAACAGTAGTATACTAAATATTGTTCTTTTAGTTTGCTGGTAAGGGAATGTGCCTGAAAAAAAATCATTCTGGTATATTCAATTAAAAACCAAAATGTCATAAAACGGCAACGAAGCACCTGCATCTACTCTAACTTATGTGTAGTATAATAACGACCCTCCGCGGAAAACTTCCTTCAATTAAGTAATCAACCTAGAACTTGGACCCTCAATCAGCCTAACTCACCGGGCACGTTTCTTCAGCTGATCGCAGTCTAATCCGGATCTGATCGTGAACTTGCCATTAAAATTAGCCAATCGCGCTCCCTATCAATTGCTTCAGAAGTAACCTAAAATAAAAAAAACTCCCTCAATGCCAAAAGTACACGCAATCATCCGATCTAACGAAAAAAAACCCCCAAAACCTTCCTTTTAATAGCCCACGCGCGTTTTTATCGGAATCGCACCCCCTTAAGCAAGAGCATTACAGTCACGCCAGAGTCAGCCTGTCGGACCCGTAAATCACCAAATTGATCTTCAAGGATATAATCGAGTCAAGTTCACCGCCGAGAAGGCCCAAGATTCGGAACGACGCGACCCAGCCTTTTTGGGGGGGATTTGTGATTTGCTGGGAGGACAGCGTTTGATCTTGATCGTGGGGGACTGGCAATGCTGCCGTCAGCATTGTCAGAAGACTAAAGCGTGCTGATTTCTGAGAGTAACATTAAAAAACAATAAAGTTGGGTGACTTATTGGCTTTCTTAGTCACATTAAGGTCAAACAAAAAGAATTGATGATTTTGACTATTTTGAGGTCAGAGTTTCAAAAACTCAAATTTATGCTTTTGAAAATATGCATTTAGGTTTTTTACACACGTAGTCACCCCTCATTGACGGTTCACGCCCTGTAGTAAAATCAACCACAACTCCCTAGTAACAACAACACTCCAATCCGTCAACCTTGAAGAGAAAAGGAGTGGCATTAGCATTGCTCTCGGGTTACTTGAACGGAACGCAACAACGGTTGTTGTCACTAGTCCAAGCTCAAGGAGTATTGATCTGCTCCAACGGCCAACCAACCAACCAAACACAAACACAGCTGCCTCGCGATCAAAAAGGCGTAAAATCGGCGAGTTCTTTCTCACGACACCGACGACTGCTGGCTGCTGCTGAGGAAGGCTAATAAAAAGTGGTGTGTGGAGTTCCACGGCGACTGTGAAGGTACCCCGGCGAGATCATCGACATGCCGCGGGAGTGTGCGAAGGTGTGCGCACATAAATCGTGATTGAAAGCGTGTCTGCCACCGATGATGTTGGTTCTAATTTTGTGTAGAGCATAAAACTATGAGTGAGTGACATAAAACTAGTAATGCTTGAAACTTTTTAAATTGGTTAACAATCAGTGCAGCAATAGTCATGAAATTCCTGAAAAGGCATTATTATAGAACCTAATTTTTTATTAGAAACTTAAACCAAACATTTAAACACCTGCTGCTCCTATGTTATATAGATTAGGATGTATCAAAAATGACTTTTTGGCGGGCATTCAGGGTTTTGTTCCGGTGGGCATACTGAGCCCAAATCCCAAATATGAGCTTGATTGGACGTAACAGGAGCTGGCACCTTGCATTTGAATTTTAAATGGGATTTAACCGGTAAAAAAAAGATTTTTTTCAAAAATGTCAATGTTTGAGGCATTTTGGCGACTGAAGCGTTTATTTTCAACATCACTGTTCAGTTTTTACAATATGGGTATCAAACGATCGGGATTTTTTCATACATTTGGAAAGTTTTGAAAAAATGAAAATACTCTAAATTTTCACAAAACTACGTATAAATGTATGAAAAAATCCCGATCGTTTGATACCCATATTGTATAAACTGAAATTTGGAGTATTTTTTCGAAAATACGTAGTTTTATGAAAATTTTGAACACTTTCATTTCAAATAACTTTCAAATGTTATGAAAAAATCCCGATCGTTTGATACCCATGTTGTTTAAACTGAAAATTTTAAGTATTTTTTCAAAAAAAGTATTTTGGTGTAAATTTTGAGTATTTTCATTTTTTTTTAAACTTTTGAAATATATGAAAAATTCCCAATCATTTGATAACCATATTGTAAAAACTTAAATTTTGAGTACTTTTTTGAAAATATTTTGTTTTGTGAAACTTTTTAGTGTTTAAAAAAATGATTTACATTCGAAATGTATGATAAAAAAAATGATCATTTGATACCCATATTGCAATAACAATATATATTTGGTTTCTCAGAGAAAAAAATGCATTTTCAAAATTCAGGAAAAATACGAATTTTTGTGAACATTTTAATGAAGTTATAATTTTAATGGATAGCTGACATCATCCCGATTCCAAAACACTATTTTTTTATGTTTGCATGATTTTTAATACGATTATAGCCGCTTCAGTGGCCAAAACGACTCAAAAACTGAGATTTTTGAAAAAATCTTTTTTTACGGGTTAAATCCCATTTAAAATTCAAATGCAAAGCGCCAGCTCCTGTTACGTCCAATCAAGCTCATATTTGGGATTTGGGCTCAGTATGCCCACCGGAACAAAACCCTGAATGCCCGCCAAAAAGTTTGTAAGGAGAATCAGAGCGATTATTCGCTGTTGCATACAAGCAAAATTTGCATGCAATATGTGGGAGAAGCGTGTATTGTTAAGTGTGTTTAGCATTTTCTATCTATTTTATAGAAAAGAGCAAAAAATTTCGCAAATATTTTTGCAGGGCAAATCAGGTTACACTGAGAAAAACTTTTTTTAAATTTTAACTTTTAGATGCTGGATTATAGAATCCAATTTTCGGTCCCGACATTTCTGGTTGAAAAATATTTCGATTATCTTGGGAAACCTGATAATTTTTTAATCTTTTTTACAAATTTTATGAAAATTTAATTCGAAAAAACTAAAATGAAAGAATCTTATTTGATTTACTTTAATTCTATTTTCTGTTCTTATTGATCAACTCTTCTGAAAATGTCATGTCAAGCTTTATTTTTGAAATTATAAATGAAAACCGGGTTGTTTGTTTATTTGATAAAATAGTATTTCCGATAAGGCCAATGCAAATATTTTTCAAAGTTTTTGTCCCTCGGCTATTGCCGGGGTCAAGACGGGGCAAAAAAAAAATTGGAAATAAAAAGCCATAGTTTCAACATTTTCATGGAAAAGGTGTTTTAAAATGCATTTTACACTTGTTCAGTTGTTTTTCAATCATTAGTTTTCATAAAGTGTAGGAATGGACGAAAACAAAAATATTTTCGAAAAAACAATAAACATCAAAAATTTTCAAAAATTCAAGAGATTTTCAAATCAACCCAAACATGGTAAAAATGATTCTTTTTTTAAATGATTTCAGCTGATTGCACTTTAAATTTCCATTGAAGTTTTGATGTTTTTTGAAATATTTTTTTTGACCCCTGATTTTTCGGGCCAACTTTGAAGGGGGGGGGGGAGACAAAATATTTAAATAAAATTTGTACCAGTCTAATACGGAATGGAAAAGATGTCCAAATTTTTAATATATTTTTTTTAAAAGAAACTATCAACTCATTCCCGCTTATTGCAATTTCCACAATTTTTCGAGTTCAACTACAAGGGCCACTGGTATCAATAAATCTCTCAAATAGAATTGTGAAAGACAAATCGATTCAATTCGTTTATTATTTTTCAAGAAATAAAACTTAAGTAATAAAAAAATGTTAATTTATGGTAAAATTAAAAAAAAATCTTGGCTTATCAAAAACAAAAAACATCTATTCGATGATGATTATTATTGAAAATTATGTAACATAAACCTTACCACGAGTAAAAAAAAACTTATAAAAACTACTTCGTAATATGTTAAAAGTTTACAAAGAATGCACAAATATTTCAAAAACTAACTTCAAAATTTTAATCTATGAGCTGTTATTTTATGAAAAAACGAAAATAAATGAGAACCTAAATTTTTAAGGATAATTTAACCATTACTATTTTGTTCAAAACCAGAAAGCAGAATGCAAAAAGTCACTGAAAATCATACCTAAAAACTGAAATAAAAACATTTTGAGTTGAGTTAACAGACATCATTTAATCTTGTTGTAAAAAACACAAAAACCAAAACATTTTGTTATGGAAAACAAAATTTAATTCTAGACTAAAACAATATTTTAAAATACTATTTTGCATACGTTCATCAATTTAAAAAGCTGTTAAAATTCATTTCCTATTTTTGAAAAATCTCAAATTCTATTTTAAAAATTTTGTTCTTGTTCAGGAAAAAAACAAAGCTGGCAAAAATTAATAAAAATTATCCATTATGAAATTTAAAGACACTTGGTCTTGTAATTTAAAAACAGACCAAAAACTAATAAAAATAAATCAAATCATCAAAGATCAGCAATTCATGTTTGAAATATTTCATTGGAATTATTTTTAATGCAGTTAATTTCAAATCATCTTCACGATTAATTCATTTAAAATTGCTTATGTTTGAAGAATGCAAAAACTTAAAAAAATTACTTTAAAATCAATGAGTATTCATTTAAAAAGAACTACCATGTTCAAAGAATACAAAAATGCGAAATATTTAAATAAAATCAATTATTTTTTTTCTGAGCATAAGGCCGTTGCAAATATTTTTCAAAGTTTATGTTGCCCACCCTTCAAAATTGGCCTGAATAATCAGGGGGAATGTTTTTTTTTTTTTTGAAGGCCTTCAAATTCTTAATGAAGATTAAAGTTTAATGAAATGAAAACCAGTTAAATTTCATTTTCCCGCTTTTATAATCATATTTAGCATTTGAACTCCTTTGAAAACATTTAAATTTTCATGAAATACCATGGAACAGCCTCACAAAAAGTAATTTTTATTGCGAAAAAAAATCCGTAAATACCTCGATATTTTCAAAACTAATGATTGGAAAGCAACTGTACGCCTGTAAAATGCATTTTAAAACACTGTTTTCATCCAAATGTTGAAACCCAAGCTCGTAATTTCAATTTTTATAAAAAATTTTTGCAAATATTTCAATAGTTTTCAACTGTCGATTTATATAAAGCCCCTCTCCTGACATTCTAGAATTGATCCAAATTTTTTAACTTTTCACAACTTGTTAAGAATTAAATTTTTATTCAAAAAGTATAACTTGCATAATCAAACATTTTATTGAATTGACTCATTGGGCTGAAAACAAGACTAAGTTTTAAGGTGAGCTGGTTTTGAACAAGTTTGTCCTCTAAGAAACAATGACTTCTTTTAAATTAAATGTTTTGAATATTTTTTAAATCATTTTTACATGCTCCACCAAATAGCACCAAATAAATATTTTTATATTTTTTTTAGAGAATAAAGAATTTAAAAAGGTACAATCATAAAAAAAAAACTAAAAAAGTCATCAAAAGAAGCCACCAAAATGACTCCCTCTAGCAACGACTGCATGCGTCCACCACCAATGGACGGACCCCTCGGAGAGCAAACACTCCATATTTCTGACAGGCTGCAGTGGCGGCGGCGGCAAACTGAGTGATGGAGTGTGATCTCGAGTGATTGTCGAGTGGACCTCTCCTTCGCGGGTAGGATTGGCGATCTTGGATTGCTCTCCAGTGCGTGTGTACCGTGATTTATGATCGACTGGTGGAATTTTCCTCGCGTGTCAGTGTTAAACATACAAATCGACATGAGCCATTCGTAATCACGAGTTAAAACATTTGTTTATTTTTTTTTATTTGAGAGAAAGATTGCTAACAACTGTTCAAGCTTCGTTGTATAGTTTCACTACATCCATGCAAATACTTCAGGAAAATTATTACAGCACTTAACGTTAGTGGGACAATGATTACAATACAAAGTAAGCTCCGTGTTTGAGTCCAAGCTCCCGTTGGTTTGATGACGTCCATCTGGTGCAGTTTTTCCAAAAGCTGCGTTGTGTTACAATTTTGAGCTGTTTCATTCAGTAGAAAAACTCCGTTCGAAGGTATAGCCAAACGCAGTGCCAAAACAGATGCTTTTGAGTGAAATGTATAAATTCGCTGCTTTGAGCTTGCTTCTAGCTGGAAACTTATCCTAACTGTATCTTGAGTACCTCCTCTGAGGTATCCCTTACTATCTTTTTGAAGCACGTAAAATTTACAGTTAAGTCTACGTGATTCAGCAGCATTGAACAGTCTTAGAATTCCACTTTGGTTAGACCAAAATGCAGTGATTTCATATTTTGTGTCATTACAAACAGTTTCAACACCGTTTTTAAGAAAATAATTGCTCAAACTTTTCACGATGTATTGCTGGCCCTGTTGAAATACACTGAAAAAATCATCAAACTTAACTGATTGAAAGTTTGCAAACGTAACATTGCTTCTGTGTTGATCTGTACATTCAGCAAAAGCCGATGTGAATGTTATGATGATGAATGTAAATGACTTAGAAATACCAAAACTCATTATAACGACTATTAATCAACAGTGACACTTTCCGAACATAACAACTAATGCCATAAGCTAAGCATCTAATATTGAACTTTGAGCAGAACTAGGCAACTAAATGCGACTTTAATAATCTTCAACCATTTTGTTCACCAACTTATTGAAATGTTTTAAATCTTAATGAAACTCTTCTACCCACTTCTTAGGATTGCAATCAACAATAATGATGACACTTATAGTTTGTACCCTACGACCAAAGGAACAATGCCATGAAGCAATCCATTTTCATCATCATCACCTAACAAGTCACCAAATTTGTCCAAAACGCGATCCCACTAATTTCATCCGCTCCGTTTCGGGTCCATTTCCCGCAGAACACTGTCGTCAAAAAGTCAATAATCCCGCCACAAACTGATTCGTACTTAAATGCAAATTTTCCCTCCCCACGGCAATCAAACACACAACCCAATGCCATCCCAAAAGCCAATATTGTGTCCGACATGCACACGACGCTGGCCCCATTAAATCCGCCCATTTCGGGTTTTTCGCCGGAATCTCCCCAGCTCCCCGCTTGTAATGGACAAACAGATTCCACTCAGAGTGCCGCGAAAATGTAAACAGCCTCGGAAAATAAGCTGCGCGCTGACCAAATAGAATTTGGCACCCAGGTGAGTGTTCTGTACCCACTCTCCTGTCCCCTAGAAGGGAGAGGAAAATGCATCTCATTTAGGCAGAAACGCCCACGCCACCAGCGAGAACAATGACGACTATGTCGTGGGCAGAGGATTACGTGGGCCATCGACGTAAATTCGGGACTATGGAAATCAAGATAGGCTGGAAAACCGAAACAAGAATTGGAAAAAATAATCGTAATGATAAAAAAAAGAAAATAAACGTGAAGAAAAAAAATCTTTGATAAGTAAGCAATTCTTAACCCTCTACAACCCAACCCCGCCTCTAGTCGTGCTTTGATCTATAAATTCGTCAAAAATCAAATTTTTATTCCAATTTATGATTTAAAAAAAATATTAGAAGGAAGAACTATTAAATTTCAAAAAAATGACTGTTTGGAAGTAAGACTTGTTTTAAGTGACTTTGCCAATGTTTTAAAAAGTGTCATTTTTTTGGGGTCAACTTTGGCTGTGTTTCTTACAAACATTTAATCTATACTATGTGAAAATAAGTATGCAGTAAATTTTGTAGTGAATCAGACTATGGCTCGTAGCATTTTTTTTTTTACAATTTAAATAATAAAAGTATCGGGGCGTAAGGTATTTAAATATTTTTGTATTTTGCAATTTAAAAATTACTGTATCTCTAAGCCGTTGCATCGTATCAAAAAGTGGTCAAAGACAAACTTGTAGGAAATTGGACGGGCTTTCTGAAAAAATACACTGAAACAAAAATACACGCCACCTCTATGAGATTTTTTATTTTTTAAGTTTAAAAGTTAAATTTAATGGTGATGTCACGATTTTTTTTCGCTCCAAATTGTTGAGGAAGTAGCCTAAAATGTTACAAAAAGACCCACGAAAAATGCAGGATGGTATGTCTCTCCTAAAAAAAATACAAAAATCATTTACTACAACTGTTTTTTTAAAGTGGTCTAAACGTCAATTATATTCAAAATCAATAGTGGGAATCGATTCCCCAGACAATTTTTCATAAAAGTCTCCATATTGACTATTGTTCTAAGTCCAATCCATGGGAAGATACAGCGGTTTTAAAAATAAAAATGTTGAATAAATAGGTTTTTGGTGGTTTGGCAAACAATATATATGACAGACTTCATTTTCCTGTCTCGAAAATATTTTTATCGGAAAGCTTGTCTCATTTCCCAAAAGTTTGCCTTTGACAGTTTTTCAATTTGACTTGTCTTATTATTTACGTAAGCTTATTTACTATCCAGGTTTCTACCACACTGAAAAAAATATTCTATTTACAGTTATGAGCAATGTAATTAAACTTATATCTGTAAGCCCATACATTTAATTGAAATGCTGACAAAGACAAACTTATGGGAAATTGGACAAGCTTTCCGGTTAAAAATAATTGCCTAAAACCATCAAAAAACCTATTTTTTTCAACATTTTAATTTTTAAAACCGCTGTATCTTCCCAAGGATTGGACTTAGGACAATATAGAGACTTTTATGTAAAATTGTCTGATGAATCGATTCCCACTATCGATTCTGAAAAATTTTAACGTTTAGACCACTTTTCAAAAAAAAAACAGTTGTAGTAAATGATTTTTGTATTTTTTTAGGAGAGACATACCATTCTGCATTTTTCGTGAGTCTTTTTGTAACATTTTAGGCTAATTCCTCAAAAATTTTGAACGAAAAAAATTCGTGACATCACCATCAAATTTAACTTTTAAACTTAAAAACTAAAAAATCTCATAGAAGTTGCGTGTATTTTTGTTTCAGTGTATTTTTTTCAGAAAGCCCATCCATTTTCCTACAAGTTTGTGTTTGACCACTTTTTGATACGATACAACGGCTTAGAGATACAGTAATTTTTAAATTGCAAAATACAAAAATATTTAAATACCTTACGCCCTTCTCAAATATTATTTTCGAGGAGTATTTTTCTCCATATACACAAAAATGGCTTATATAGGGCTAGGATAACATGTCTACAAAGTTTCATTGAAATCGGAGAGGGTCGGGTACAAAAGTACCAGAACAAATCCTGATTTGAGCTGGAATTGCTCCATAGACAAAAGGTCATGGTAGGAGGTGGTAGAGCAAGCCACATACTATCAGAAACATAAACTAAATAATATAAATGCAAATTAAAATACTATAAATGAAACAGGAAGAAAATAAAACAAGAGAAGTAAAGTTTTTCGCAGAACAAAAGTTGCTCAAAATTACCTCTTGAACAAGGAAAAAAATTTAAAAAAAATTGGGCACTATAGGGTCAAGGATTCTACCAAATAGTTTTCAATGTGTTTTGTTTTTATTTAGATGATTTTTTGTCCATTGATTTCAAAAGCCTAAATAAAAAAATGCTTGAAGAGGTCCTTGAAGGGCTGTCCAAACAAAGCTATTGGATTTTTGGCGCTACGAAATGGAATTTTCAGAAGAAAAAATGGAACACGGAAAAATCCTTTTTTGCAATTCCGTCTTGTAACTACTTACTTTTCCTGTTATTCTTGAACAACGAAATAGCCTTCTTTACTGTACCAAAAATAACAGAATTGAATAGCAACACTTTTCAGAATAAATGCTGAAAAGTTCTACTTTTCAGCACTAAAATGGGTGCTGAAAAGTTGAACTTTTCAGCACTTGTTTCGAAAAGTAACACTTTTCAACGTTTTTTTGATTTAAACGATTTATTGACAAAATACATGAAAATTTGACATAAAATTTCACTCAGTGAGTGTTTTGTGGAATTGCAAGAAATGTTGTATGGAACTCGTTGCAAAACTTTATTTTTTCAGCACTCTTCGTATTTATCCAACTCGGTGAACCTCGTTGGATAAATGTACGACTAGTGCTGAAAAAATCCTCTTTTTGCAACTTGTTGCATAAACTACTATTTTATATTCACTTTTATCACAAAAACTTGATTTTTTAATTTGTTTTAGTTGTTCAAAAGAACCTTCTCTGGAGGAACAAATTAAACTTTACGAACATTTTATTTGAAACATTTTATGGATTTTGAAAAATAGTGCTTATTAAAGTTAGCATTATAATACTGAAAAAACACCTTAATCCACATTGATGCCTTCCTCACTATTTAAAAACAATCAATGACAACAATTTGGACACAAATTCCATCGAATTTGTTTTAGATCCGGAATAAAAAAAATGCACAAAATATCACTTAAGTGGTCAATGCATGAAACAGAGTTGCCAGATCTTCAATGTTTTGAACTAGTTAAGAAAAATCCGGCTCCATAAAAGTACATAAATTTCACATAAGTGGTCATAACTTGAGACAAGATTGCCAGATCTTCAATGTTTCGGACTCATTGGAAAGGTCTTTTGACAACCTGATCACGATGTAGGACATATTGGGACTAGGATTGTTTTTTGGTCACTTTTCTAACATCTGGATATTTTGGAAAACACATTTTTATAGATAACGTTTGATTTACTTACCAAAACTTCAAACAATTCAATAGCGCAGTATGGGAAGTTCAATTTCAGAGCAGGATTATAGCCTAACCTCAATGAGGAAGGCAAATCAAAAACTTATGGGTGGATGTAAAATAAGATTTGCAATCGAAATTGCTTATAAAGGGAACCATTCCAAGTTCTTATTTTTTGATATGTTCTTCTATGATAAAAAATTGTTCTCTACAACTTTCATATTTTAACTGTGTCATTTGAACGCTTTGTTGCTGGGCCTTACATGTATACAAAGAACAAAAATTAAGAAAGATGAATATTTCTAAACTTTTTGACGCATGACGTATTGAATGTTTTGAAAAAGTTATCTAGATTTTAAAGGAGCTATGCGTACATCATGTGTACACTTTTTTTTATATTTAGAATTTCATTCTTTTTTTGAATCATTATGAAATTTATTCGATTACAATAAATCGATCAACACGTATTTTTGAATATTTTTTTAACATTTTTGTACGAACAGCCAACAAATTTGTAAGTTAACAATAAAATTCATGTTTTGAGATTCTACAATGAATTGTAAACAAAATCCAAATAAAATTTAAGTCAGAATTAAATAAATTTAATGATTTCAATCGAACTAAAACACTCAAAAAATGGTTTAGTTGATCGATTTAGCGGAATGCCTTAAAATTTTAATTAAGCAAGTATTTTCAAAGCAAATTGCACGAAATTTGGCCGACTGATTTCTGCTCCAAAGTTGTAGCAGACTCGTAAAGCACATTAAACATTCTTTTTATAGTTGATTTACGAAAAATTGTAGAAATTATTTTCCTAATATTTTTTTTGTAATTAGCCTCAATTTGTGGGTACAAATTTGCATAAAAGACACTTTGACGGTCAATTTCTTACAAAGCAAATTCTGATGTTCGTTATCAGTTAATATTTTCTTAAAACCACACTACTGAAATTTTCAGTAAGTTTTTCGCTGAACTTCAGTTGAAATTTTGCTGAATTTTCAGCATGTTTTCATTTACTGATAAAATCAGTAGTGCAGATTTCAGTAAATTTAACTGAATTCAGTAAAGAGAGTTTGGTGTGTGATCAATCCCATTCCAGACTGCAAATTAGGCTGATATTTTAAAAGGCTCTTGTTAAGTTCGAGGGGAATCAAACAAACTAAATTTTAAATTTCAGGCCAACTTTCAAAATTTTAAAGCATGGGGAGCGGCCTTGGCTGACTGGTTACGGTGTTCGCTTTGTAAGCGAATGGTCCTGAGTTCGATTACCATCTGCTCCCAACGAGAAAGTATAGGAAATATAAATCTTGAAACTCTGAACATGAACGAAAAATCAAAGTCGCTCGAGGCGGGGTTCGATCCCCCGTCCTTTGGATTGGTAAGCAAAAAATGCTAACCACTAGGCCATCGCGACTTGGTGAGCTTATGACTGGAATTAGGAATATTGTTACTATCAACTATATACGCGCTGGGTCCTTGTCCATTTGACAAGGGTTCGGAAGTTCTAAATAACGTTTGAATCCGATTGGTCCAAACGTTCTTCAGGGCGGGGCTTGTCGATAAAGCTGAAGTACCTCGCGCTCGGCTAGCCAGCGTAGAAATGGGTCACCGAAGCTCGGCAGAGCTAACACCTTCCAAATGCCTATGCGAGTTATTTGCATGTATATAATGTAAGATCTGAAAATACATGGAAACAACTCAATTTGTAAGAAGCGACCGCGTGGTCCCGTTTGGTTGGTTGCACACACACACACACACACACACACACACACACACACACACACACACACACACTGCTTTCAAAATTTTAAAGCATAAGATATCACAGAATGCTTTATTTATTATTACAGTTATGCTACTATCAAAATTTTGCTAAATATCAATAAAATTAAGAAAAAAACCCTCAATTTTCATGTTGTTTTCCAATCTGTGCTTTGCCCCCTTATGTTTGTGATGTGGGGGGGACAAAAACTTGAAATGAAGTGTTCAATTCCCTTATTGAAAAACATATCTTTTTCAAATGTTCAAGAATGTAATATATCTCGAAAAAGAGGTTATATTCATCCTAACAAATTTTCAACCTTTCAAAATTCAACTTTTTTTTTGCTGTGTATTAATGCAGTATAATGTATTTTGTTGATTGTAAATCTTCGATAATTTTTAGTTTCCAAAACAAATTTTGTAGTATCAAATTTCTAGTTTCACGATATTCACAATACTTTCGTTTTTTATGAATTCGAAGAAAATGGAAATTGGCAGCTTATTGGTTAAATTAAAGCAGCTTTCATTAAAAAATCATAGATAATTTCGGCAGCATTCCATATTATGTCATACACAGACAAAGATATATCAAAATATTATCATTTTTTTTTCTTGGGAGACTTATTGCATTGCATTTCTTTGTAAAATCTGTGAAAAAAATAGTGAATTTTCAATACTTTCCAAAGATCTAGATTTTTTTTTAAATGAAGCCTCGAAAAACTCAGAAATTTTTATTTTTTTTTCACTTTTGTTAATAAAAAGTAAAAAATAAATAAAATGTAATAATTGTTCTAAGTCCACAAATTTGCTTACAACACCAAATCGATCAAAATTAAAGTTTAAATTTAATAAAGTTTTTGGAATATTCAAATACCATTTTTGTACTATTGCTAGATAATCTCACTGTGCCCCAACAATTCCAATTTCCATCCAACTTTTTCCACAGTTGGGTGGTGAAATTTGTAATGAAATGTACCGCTTGGTGGAAAGGATCCCCCGGAAAAAGCCTAACGGCACATAATCGTGCATTCACAGATTGGTACCCGGTTAAAATCACGAATGCGTTGTGGCACCAACTGACTCTTTGTGATTGCGCTAAATGAGTCGATTTACGAAATGCGATATCACGGAAAGCTTCCCCGGACACAATTCAGTTCATTATTGCTTCCCCTGCTCCCGGGTGCATAGGGAAGAGCGGTCTGATTTGGAATTTTTGAATTTAGAGAAAAGTTGTTAGGCATAAAAAAGTTGTTTTTCTTAACAAAATCCAAATATTTTTTTCTATTTTGAATGCAATACCCAATCATACCGTAGAACATAAAATGCCCCACCAAAATGGTCGTTTTCAACGTTTACCGGCAGTCTCCAACCAGCTTCGTACATTTAATTAACAAATTAGAGTTGCATGAAAATTGCGTGCAACATTACGAACAATATTGTTATCCGAGCATTCGTTGGTGAAGGTTGTCTGAATCAACATGACTCGTCGCGTCCCGGCGCAAAACGCCGGCAATATTGCCCTACCTGCGGCTCAAGCAGGCAAAAAAGTGGGAATTCCCAAAAGGAAGGTTGAGGCCTCAACTGATGGCCAAAAACCGGGAATTTCCAAAAGGAAGGTGCTTTTGGAAGTGACATCGAACAGCAAAAAGACGAAAAAGAGCGACGGTACTGTACCGATGGATGAGGAGGAGGAGAACTCTTCATCGCACGAGGAGCAGCTTTTGAAGAACAACAAGTTCGCTGGACTGCCTGACGAGGACCAGGTAGCGGAAGCAAAGGAGAATGAAGTGAAACAGCGAAAGGAGAAACTGCCTCCTTTTTATGTGCGGCAATCAGCAGCATCGATCGACTTTCGAGCGGGGCTGGTTGAACTCATCAAGTCTGGGAAAGTCCTAGGCAACATTCGTCTGTGTCAGGACGGATTTAAGGTGCTGGTGCAATCCAGGCAGCACTATCAACTGGTCAAGGATTACTTGACCGAAAACGAGGCGGAGTACTTTACACATGATGTCGTCATGGATAAGCCGTACAAAATCGTCGTCAGAGGTCTGTACGACATGCCAGTGGAGGAATTAGCTGCCGAGCTAAAAGTTTTGAAACTGGATGTGTTGGCCGTGCACAAAATGAGCCGACGCAACAAAGACATCAAGTACCGTGACCAGCTCTACCTGCTGCATTTGGCTAAGGGATCGACGACGCTTCCTGAGCTGAAGGCAATTCGAGCGGTTTTCAACATTATCGTGTCGTGGGAGCGATACCGACCAGTGCATCGTGACGTCACACAATGCTTCAACTGCCTGGGCTTCGGGCACGGAGGTAAGAACTGCCACCTGAAGCGTCGTTGCGCCAAGTGTGGTACCGATGCGCACATCACATCCCAGTGCATCCAAGATTCGCTGGTGAAGTGCCTCAACTGCAACGGTGAGCACTCGTCAACCGACCGAAAGTGCCCCAAGAGAGCTGAGTTCGTGAAAATTCGGCAGCAAGCATCGACGAAGAATCAGCCTCAGCGTCGTAGAACTCCTCCAGCCCTGGTGGAGCAAAATTTTCCACCTCTTCAACCGCGACGCCAGGTCCCGAACTTGGCACCGTTGCCGTTGGATCCCAGGAAGAGAGCTGAGGTGAATCATCCACGGCCGGGTTCCAGCCAGGAGCCGAGACCGCCACCACCGGGCTTCAGCCAGGAGCCAAGACCAACCCAAGAACCAGCAGTTGAGGAAAATGGTAATGATCTTTACACCTCAACCGAACTCCTCAATATTTTCAAACAGATGTCCGCTGCACTGCGTGGATGCAAAACCAAGACCCAGCAGATTGAAGTGCTGACCTCGTTCGTCATCCAGTATGGATCGTAGGTCCCTCAAGCTGCTGAATTGGAACGCTTGCTCCATTAGGAGGAAGAATTTAGAGCTGGTGGATTTTCTTCGCGAGAAGGAGATCGACGTAGCCGCCATCACGGAAACTCATCTGAAGCCCGGTGAAAAAGTTTATCTGCAAAACTACAAGATCGCGACGCAGCTCGATAGGACCACCTCTGGAGGAGGAGGTGTGCTTGTCGCTGTTCATCGTGATCTCAAGCCACGCCGGCTGCCACACTTTAAGCTGGACATCATCGAGGCCGTTGGAGTGGAAATTCCTACTTCGGTTGGCCCAGTACTCTTCATTGCTGCATACTGCCCACGTCAGGTGAATGCCAGAGATGGTTCAGCAGCAAAACTGAAGGGCGATATCCAGAAGCTGACACGGCGGAGCGCAAAGTACATCATCGCTGGTGACCTCAACGCGAAGCATGAAGTTTGGGGCAACAGCAGGAGGAATCGGAACGGAGTGATTCTGCACAACGATCTGCAAAACGGATACTACAACGTTGTGAGTCCGGATCGTCCAACGAGGGTGGCTCGGTCTGGGAATCACTCAATCATCGATTTCTTCATTACCAATATGGCTGAGAACGTGGCTCATCCTGAGGTGTTTGAAGAGTTGAGTTCTGATCACTATCCGGTGGTTGTGGAGGTTGGAGCTTCCGTTACTCCGCAGCGGCAACCAACCCGGAAAGATTACCACAATGTTGACTGGCAGCAGTTTCAGCAAGTGGTCGACAGCAACATCGACTATGATCAACACCCGGAAACTTCTGCCGATATTGATCGTTCGCTGGAGGTGATCCAGCAGGCTATCAACCAAGCAGAGGCTGCCAACGTTCGGGAGGTTCCTGTTAATTTTAAGGTAACTGATATTGACGTAGATACTAAACACTTGATTAGACTTAGGAATGTTTATAGGAGACAATATCAACGGACTGGGGACTATGACAAAAAGATTTCAGTTAACAATTTGAACAAAATCATACAAGACCGACTTGACAATATCAGAAATCAAGAATTTTCAAAACATGTAAGCCAGCTGGGGAATTATTCAAAACCATTTTGGAAACTTTCAAAAGTTCTTAAAAACAAACCAAAGCCTATTCCTCCTCTTATTGTTGAGGATTCTCCTTTGATTACATCCGAGGAAAAGGCAAATGCACTTGGGCTTCATTTTGTTAGTTCACATAATCTTGGCGCTTCCATGACCAGCCGTAAAGAAACATCAGTTGCCAATAGTATTTCAACAATCAATGACTCTACCTTTGAATTTCCTGCAGATTCCCATGTTTCTGGTGAGGAAGTCAAAGTTGCAGTTAAACAAATGAAAAATATGAAAGCTCCAGGCTTTGATAACATTTTTAATCTAGTGTTGAAAAAACAGAGTGATCAGTTCTTTCAACATCTAGCCAATATTTTCAATAAATGTTTGCAACTTGGTTACTTCCCCACCAATTGGAAGCTGGGCAAAGTCATACCAATTTTGAAGCCTCAAAAAGATCCAACATCGCCAACTAGTTATCGTCCCATTAGTCTTTTGAGTAGTCTGTCCAAACTCTTTGAGAAGGTCATCTATTCAAGGCTTCTGGATTTTACCAACGATAATAATATAATTTTGAATGAGCAGTTTGGCTTCCGAAAGGGGCATAATACTGCTCATCAGCTTACGAGAGTAACTAAAATCATCAAGCAGAACAAGCTTGAGTCTAAATCAACTGCTATGGCTTTGTTGGATGTTGAGAAGGCTTTTGACAATGTTTGGCATGATGGTTTGATACATAAACTGTATTTGTACGGTTTTCCAATGTATCTTATCAAAATTATCCAGCACTATCTTTCGGAGAGATCGTTCAGGGTTTTTCTGAATGGGATTGCTTCTGGATTATTCAACATTGATGCTGGGGTTCCCCAAGGAAGTATTCTTGGCCCACTTCTGTACAATATTTTTACATCTGATTTGCCTACTCTTCCTGGTAATGGTGTGTTGTCACTTTTTGCTGATGACACTGCCGTTATTTATAAGGGTAAAATAACCAGATATTTAGTCGGCCGTCTTCAGAAGGGTCTTGACGTTCTTTCCGAATACTTTGGCGACTGGAAAATTCGTATAAATGCAGCCAAAACTCAAACCATCATTTTTCCACTTTCCAAATCGGCCCGATTTGTCCCAAAGGATGATGTTTTGATTAAAATGAATGATGTTTCAATACCCTGGTCAAAGGAAGTTGTATATTTAGGTCTCATACTTGACTCGAAACTATTGTTTCGACAGCATGTAGATAAAATATTGAACAAGTGCAGCATTCTCATCAGGTGTTTGTATCCTTTAATTAACAGAAAATCAAAGTTATCTTTGAAAAATAAGCTAGCAGTTTACAAACAAATAATTTACCCCGTTATTGAGTATGCGGTACCTGTTTGGGAGTGTTGCGCTAGAACTCATAAATTGAAGCTCCAGCGTGTCCAAAACAAGGTACTCAAAATGGTTTTGAATGTTCCTGGCTGGACTAGATCAAGTGAGGTTCATGAATTAGCAGAAGTAAAAATGTTGGATCAGAAGATTCAAGAAAAATGTTTGAAATTCAGGGAAAAATGTGCTATAACTGAATACCCCTTGATTCAAGGATTGGTTTAGTTTATGGTAAGATTAAGTTAGTTTTAGGTTAGATTATGTTTTCTATATTTTTTTTTATTGTACCTAGTGTTACAAAAATGATAAATCATATACTTTTAAAGTTATGAATATGAACAGTGTTTAAATCACGAAAAGCAAACTAAAGCTGAAGAGCCACAGCTGACCACTTATTATGTAAACCAAATGTAATCATTATAAGAAAGATTCAATAAAGTATATTTAAAAAAAAAAAAAAAAAAAAAATTACGAACAATATGGCCAATATTGCTACTTGTGGTAGTCCTTTCAGAACTTGGAGCTCGACAGCAAACTACGCGGCAGGTCACAGTAGGCTTGTCATCGTATCGTGGAAGGTGCCTGCGTGAATAAAGTTGATCAATCATACAAAGTGGTAGGTAGAGGTATGTACGAACAGTAGTGCAAGTATTAAGCCTACACGGTTTGTGCAAAGTGCACTTTAGGAGAGGATTTTACGACCCCCTGCTGCCATCATCGAAGCAAACCCACCTGAAATTACCGGGTAATTTGTTTGGGAGTTTGAAACGAAAGGGGCTATGCTTAAGTTACTTGTTTTTATAAGTGTTTTTATCCGTCAAAACTTATTTATCAAAAGTCAAGGAAACAATTTCTTTTTTTGTTTAATTTGTTATCTCAAATAAATGTTCAAAAATAACAAAATAACTGCACATAAACTTTTTTGTTTCATTGTACCCTTTAGCAAATCCCCCATCTGACGGTGTAAAATCACCTCCAAAGCTCAGCCGCACTGTAAAACTAGATTTCAATAAATCAAAACTATCGACACGTTCCGAACCCACTGCGCTGGTTTAGTCAACTTTGGGTACCTGCTGCTCATTGTCGCAAACAGCGTATATCGCAAAGCCCATACTTCAACAACACTAATCATAAATTCTGTCAACCGAACCGTGAACAAGTGCCACAAGGGGGGCTGCCAAATCAACCTTTTATTGTGCGATTGATTCATTTTCCCGCGAACGGCGCTTTTGGGAGGGGACTATTATTTGCGTTATCGAATTCGGAACTAATCTGGTTACAGCGGGAATCAAACTAAATCGAGTTTAGAGGGCGATCATAATTTGTGCATTGTGGTCGCGGGATTAAGGGAGAAGTAATTTGGGTAGCGCTACCGCTTCCGGGGATTAGGACATGATTTCGAACAAAGGATTTCGAATTATGACTGATTTGGGTGGAAATAGAATTATCTACGGGACAGTAATTCATGTTTGGATGGTAGGTTGAGTGCGTGCTGTGAAACAATGTTCATAATCCATCAACTTTTAACAGGAAAATACTGTTGTAGTGTTATTCAAACAACGAGACCAACAACTGTAGCAAGTGATTTACATTCAGCTGAATATTGGTAATATCATCTCAAATAAAATACATGATCAGATCTGGGCTCTACGAAATAGTCATATTTAGTCGACAAGATGGAATTAACTCCGATGGAGGTTATCATAATAAGCTTGAATACTCTCTTGCTGACCGGTACAAACTAATGAATTTTTTTTTCAGAATGAATAGAATCGAAATAATCAGTTTAACGCTAGTATGGTGAAACACTAAGTGCATTAAAATATAGCAGTATTGTTTCCAAGTATTCCAACATCCACGGCTAATCAAAAGTTGGACAGATATATGACGTTCAACTTTTCGAGCTTTATATGTTAGAGTAAATCATGGCCTGAATGTTTCATAATTCACCTTGAAGTGGCTGGGTTTCTTCACAAATACATATTGTTGATATTCAAAATAATAGAAACCGACCAAAACACTTTTATGCATATGAATTTAACAAAAGTAATTATAACTAACGGTAAGGGTATCTGATATCAATACTTTGTTTCTCCTAGGAAAGCTCTTCCAATCAATCAAAGTTTTAACAAATTTTTAATATTCCAAATATGATGTTGGTGGATCTATTGGATTAAGAAATTCATTTTCTAGAGATCGTTTGTGTGTGTGTGTGTGTGGTGTGTGTGGTCCAATCAAATACCCGCTAACCGGTAGCGAAATTATGGGAAAGTATAGTTTGTATCAGACTTTCTATATGCCGAATGCTGATACAGCTTATCTCAGTCCCGGGTATTAGGTGGTGATAGCCCTCGCGCTGCTTCCAACGACCCGTTTCAGAATGACAGAGCTCCTTGCGGTCCAATTCCGAGGTCGCTGGGCATTGTTCGGCCCCGCCTAAACATAGAAGCAAGCATCTGAAGGAAACTCGATCTATATTTAGACTTCCAATCCCCTCAGGCAAATCAGGGATCAGCGCGTATTTAATATGAGAAGATAACATGTTTCAACAACACTACGGATCAATTCACTGCTTGAGTGTAAACCTGTTGATGGCTGACTGCTTAGCGTCCCAGATTACCAATCCAAAGGTGTGAGTTCGAATCCCACCTGATACATTTTCGTTTTTGTTTATATTCAAAGTTCAAATTCCTGATTCCAAATTTCAAAGGAATCGACCGGGATTTGATCCCTGAACCTTCTGCTTGTGAGGCAGAAGCCGTAACCATTAAGCCACGGAGCCGGTTAAATTCATTTTCTAGAGATCGTTTAGCCTTTTATCAGAGGGGAAGACTATATAAAACTTTTTGATGATCACTACAGTTAGTAAATTTCCACGATTTGGCAGAGAGCATGCAATTCGTAAAATTTGAATATTTCTGTGAAATCCCGTTAAATGCAGTAATTTTTTCAAATCAATGCTCAAAAATAAAATCACTAAACAGTTAACCCTCTACAACCTAACCCCGCCTTTAGACGGGCTTCGATCTAAAAAATCGCCAAAAATCAATTTTCCAACCGATTTTTGATCTTTAAAAAGCATTGGAAAGAAAAACTCTTAAAATTTTAGAAAATTTTAGGATTGGAAGTTAAACTTGTTTTATGTGACTTTGCCAATGTTTTTGAAAATGTCATTTTTTTAGGGGTCAACTTTGGCAGTGTTTTTTACTAACATTTCCTATATTTTCAGTAAAAAGAAGTATGCAGTAATTTTTGTAGTGTCCCAGACTATGCCTCTACGAATTTTTTTCAATTTAAATGATGATGGTGCGATTTTATAGCAGAAAATGTGAAAAACATGCAAAAAATTAAAAAAGTGACTGTAAAAATATGAAAAAATTAGATAGGCGAAATGTAATTATATTAGGTGGTAGAGTAGACCCAATAC
Source organism: Culex pipiens pallens (assembly GCF_016801865.2). Taxonomy (NCBI): domain Eukaryota; kingdom Metazoa; phylum Arthropoda; class Insecta; order Diptera; family Culicidae; genus Culex; species Culex pipiens. The sequence continues at coordinate 204,279,753 of NC_068938.1, forward strand.
TACCAAAAACAAACATAAACTAAACAAGATAAATGCAAATTAAAATACTAAAAATGAAACAAGAAAAACATAAAACAAGAAAAGTAAAGTTTTTCGTAGAACAAAAGTTGCTCAAAATGACCTCCTGAACACGGGAAAAATAAATATTTTCGAAAAAAAAATTTGGGCAGTAGAGGGTTAATCAGCTGTTCTTCGAAAATTAACTAAATTAAATCATAGTCCAGAGAACATATTATTTTTTGTAAAGGTACAATTAAACAAAATCGGAAGATTTAAAATAGTTTTATAAAAGAAACAATGAAATTTTATTTGAAAATATTATTTCTGATTCATAAAATCAGGTCTTTTCAGAACATTTTAATTGTTATCTGAGTCACGTTTAACTTTCACGTTATTTTTTGACTCGATTTGATGGTCCCGTTAAAATGTCAAATGTCAGCTTGAAAAATCTTATCATTTCTGATTGTTGAAAATATCTATGAATTTTCCTCAGATATTTTTGTCACCTTTTTTTATTTTCTAATTTTCTAAAATATTCGAGAAAAACACGCAAATGAAGCAGCCATTTCCCGTTTCCCGAGAAAAACTCAAAATTTCTAAAATTAATTACTTTTTGATTTGGATAAATCTTATCTTACACGATAAGAATTGCATTACCAAACTCAAAAATATCAATGAACCAATATCCGGAAATGGGACTCTCTAGACGAACACATTCTAAGTATATTTTTTTGTTGCAGGAGATTCAAGTTATTTTAATCATTTTGACTAGACATGACTGTTAAATCTTACATTGAGCAATTCTCTACGAAATCGGTCTTTTTTCTTCAATTTTAATTTTTGTATTTTTTAATCCGGCTGAAACTTTTTTGGTGCCTTCGGTATGCCCAAAGAAGCCATTTTGCATCATTAGTTTGTCCATATAATTTTCCATACAAATTCGGCAGCTGTCCATACAAAAATGATGTATGAAAATTCAAAAATCTGTATCTTTTGAAGGAATTTTTTGATCGATTTGGTGTCTTCGGCAAAGTTGTAGGTATGGATACGGACTACACTGGAAAAAAATAATACACGGTAAAAAAAATTTGGTGATTTTTTTATTTAACTTTTTATCACTAAAACTTGATTTACAAAAAAACACTATTTTTAATTTTTTTTATTTTTTGATATGTTTTAGAAGACATAAAATGCCAACTTTTCAGAAATTTCCAGGTTGTGCAAAAAATCACTGACCGAGTTATGAATTTTTTAATCAATACTGATTTTTTCAAAAAATCGAAATTTTGGTCGTAAAAATTTTTCAACTTCATTTTTCGATGTAAAATCAAATTTGCAATCAAAAAGTTCTTTAGTAAAATTTTGATAAAGTGCACCGTTTTCAAGTTATAGCCATATTTAAGTGACTTTTTTGAAAATAGTCGCAGTTTTTCATTTTTTTAAATTAGTGCACATGTTTGCCCAGTTTTGAAAAAAATATTTTTGAAAAGCTGAGAAAATTCTCTATATTTTGCTTATTCGGACTATGTTGATACGACCTTTAGTTGCTGAGATATTGCAATGCAAAGGTTTAAAAACAGGAAAATTGATGTTTTCTAAGTTTCACCCAAACAACCCACCATTTTCTATCGTCAATATCTCAGCAACTAATGGTCCGATTTTCAATGTTAATATATGAAACAATTGTGAAATTTTCCGATCTTTTCGAAAAAAATATTTTTGGAATTTTCAAATCAAGACAAACATTTGAAAAGGGCGTAATATTGAATGTTTGGCCTTTGTGAAATGTTAGTCTTGATTTGAAAATTCCAAAAATATTTTTTTCGAAGAGATCGGAAAATTTCACAAATGTTTCATATATTAACATTGAAAATCGGACCATTAGTTGCTGAGATATTGACGATAGAAAATGGTGGGTTGTTTGGGTGAAACTTAGAAAACATCAATTTTCCTGTTTTTAAACCTTTGCATTGCAATATCTCAGCAACTAAAGGTCGTATCAACAAAGTCCAAATAAGCAAAATATAGAGAATTTTCTCAGCTTTTCAAAAATATTTTTTTCAAAACTGGGCAAACATGTGCACTAATTTAAAAAAATGAAAAACTGCGACTATTTTCAAAAAAGTCACTTAAATATGGCTATAACTTGAAAACGGTGCACTTTATCAAAATTTCACTAAAGTACTTTTTGATTGCAAATTTGATTTTACATCGAAAAATGAAGTTGAAAAATTTTTACGACCAAAATTTCGATTTTTTGAAAAAATCAGTATTGATTAAAAAATTCATAACTCGGTCAGTGATTTTTTGCACAACCTGGAAATTTCTGAAAAGTTGGCATTTTATGTCTTCTAAAACATATCAAAAAATAAAAAAAATTAAAAATAGTGTTTTTTTGTAAATCAAGTTTTAGTGATAAAAAGTTAAATAAAAAAATCACCAAATTTTTTTTACCGTGTATTATTTTTTTCCAGTGTAGTCCGTATCCATACCTACAACTTTGCCGAAGACACCAAATCGATCAAAAAATTCCTTCAAAAGATACAGATTTTTGAATTTTCATACATCATTTTTGTATGGACAGCTGCCGAATTTGTATGGAAAATTATATGGACAAACTAATGATGCAAAATGGCTTCTTTGGGCATACCGAAGGCACCAAAAAAGTTTCAGTCGGATTAAAAAATACAAAAAAAATCGAATGACCGAAATCCTAGAGAACTGCTCATATTTGTCATAATTCTGTTCGGTAGATAATGTTAAGTTAGGTCCCCGTAAAATTTGAGCAATTTTTGAGCATGAAAAATCACTACTCCTATTACCCGTTTGTAATACACTATCTACACATCCAATCAACAGCTATTGGCCACCAACGGCGCCCGCCATGTCAGTTTGTAGATCTCGTGGGATGGGACAGGAAAAATCATGTTTGTGGAAGACCACAGGAATACCAAAATATGACTTTCCGGGAACGGGACGGGAATACCTAAAATTAAAACTATGGCAATACCAAGTTTTGGTATTCAAGCAATGTTCAAAAATCCAGAAGACTTCAAGTTGGTATTGAAATGATTTTATTTTGTGGTATTATTTTACCTTTGGAATAACATGGTTTGGTATTGTTGTGCCCTTCCACATACAAGATTTTGGTATGATTTCATGGTATTTTACCATCTATCACTGGACAACCAAGAGCACATTTTGGTCGCTGTTATTTGCCCAAGTAATACCAAAATTTGGTATTCCCGTGTTATTTACCCCTGCTCGGGAAGAAATGACTTGAAATTGTGGAAAATTTTCTAAGTCAGCATGGCACATTTTGGTATTATTTTGGTATTAAAGTGTTTTATCAAATTCCTCTGAAACTATGGGAAAATTTTGACCAATTTTGACAAAATTATTAATTTTGCGCTAAAATGATGCCTCAAAGCGAATGCTTCTATTGAAAACCGGAAATTTAAAACTTGATTTTAAACATTTTTGATATACCCCAATCTTGTTATTTTTTAGAAGCTTCAAGAACTTCAAGCACAGGCCGTTCATCAATGACAAATGCATTCGATGTGGTGAAGAATATCACTAAGAACAACATGGTGAGTCATCAGGTGAGTAGATTTGGCTGTTGCATATGGATCATTTCCGTTTTTTTCACTAACTGCAACTGTTACTCTAAAAATTGTATGAAAATACCAAATTCTGGTATTACTTTTGCAAATATCAGCGACCAAAATGTGCTCTTGGTTGCCCAGTAATAGATGGTAAAATACCATGAAATCATACCAAAATCATGTATGTGGAAGACCACATGAATACCAAAATCTGATTTTCCAAGGGCGCGGGAATACCTAAAAATTAAACCATGGCAATACCAAGTTTTGGTATTCAAGCTATTTTCAAAAATTCAGAAGACCTCAACTTGGTATTGAAATGGTTTTATTTTGAGGTATTATTTTACCCTTGGAATAACATGGTTTGGTATTGTTGTGCCCTTCCACATACAAGACTTTGGTATGATTTCATGGTATTTTACCATATATTACTGGGCAACAAAGGGCACATTTTGGTCCCTGTTATTTGCCCAAGTAATACCAAAATTTGGTATTCCCGTGTTATTTACCCCTGCTCGGGTTTTACCAAAACTGTTCTATTCCGTCAATGAAGCACAGTGCTTGTTCGACAAAACGGACTCGAGCTTTTACGCTCCCAATGACATGGAGCAAGAGTTTGTACTTTTTCGCTCTAAAAACACTGCTATAATGTGGTACAATGAAAAACATCTTCGCTTTGCCTGTGAAATGTTCACTCAGTGGAAAGACGAGCAAGGGTTGTTGAGAATGGAAGAGTGTTTGAGGAGCTCGAATCAGTTATAGTTCAGTTTTGGACTCTTCACTGAAAAACGGACAAATCGTACAATCTATTACCAAAAGTATCACGGTGCTTCAGGTTGATGTGTGAGAATTTTTAGCCTTGCACGATCTGAACCATTTCTGGGACATGATGATTCGAAATATGCCATAATGTAATTCAAAAAGTTTTGAAGTAAAATTGCAGCATCTGGGCAAACTTCGTTTGGATTTGAGGAATGCTCAGTGAAGAGGAAGAACTTCTTGATTCCAATCGGTGCTGTTTTGATGATATTTTGGACAATGTTTGAAGGAATTTGATGTGAACCGATCAAATGTATTTTATAATCAAAGCCTCGTGTTGGTCTTGAAAGTCAATTTACAAGCAAAAATTAAAATAATGCCACTATAATGCAATAGGTTCCTGTCCACCCGCACAAAGTTACCCTCTCATGTTCATGTCTTACTAATCGACCTGCGCGCACGTCTCGACAGCCAATTTTTCACAGCCCTGCCCTGCTTCTTTGACATGACCCTAAATAGAGGCAATGAAATCCACCAAGCCAGAGTGTGAGGCATGCCACCCAGCGCCATCGCCGCCGAACCATGACAAGGCCAAAACGAGCCGTGACCTTCGCCGGTAAGTCACCCAAGAGCAGACCGAAATCCGTTCCAATCCTGAAACGTCCGACTCGAGGAAAGAAACCGCACAGAAAATGTAGCAAATGTGAGAGACTTTTTTTTTCAACGTTCGTTGGTCCCCCACTGTAGCCTTCACTTAAGTACGCCGCGCCGGCTTAAAACATGACCACTCCCTCGCACTTGGGCGCCGTTGGCCGAGGCATTTTTGCGCGCGATTGCCGGCTGGAGGTCCGCGAGTTCTAGGCAGCGTAGAGCGGGGCAGACAGCAAGCAGGCAAAAACTCATTGACAGTGCTTGAAACCGCTCTAGTTGGGCTTACTCACATAACTGTAGAGTTTGTAGAATCGGTTGGACGCTAGTTAGCCCTTTGAGTGCCATTTTTGATACATAAAAAATCAAATTACAAAAATACAAAAATACAAAAAAAAAACAAAAATACAAAAATACAAAAATACAAAAATACAAAAATACAAAAATACAAAAATACAAAAATACAAAAATACAAAAATACAAAAATACAAAAATACAAAAATACAAAAATACAAAAATACAAAAATACAAAAATACAAAAATACAAAAATACAAAAATACAAAAATACAAAAATACAAAAATACAAAAATACAAAAATACAAAAATACAAAAATACAAAAATACAAAAATACAAAAATACAAAAATACAAAAATACAAAAATACAAAAATACAAAAATACAAAAATACAAAAATACAAAAATACAAAAATACAAAAATACAAAAATACAAAAATACAAAAATACAAAAATACAAAAATACAAAAATACAAAAATACAAAAATACAAAAATACAAAAATACAAAAATACAAAAATACAAAAATACAAAAATACAAAAATACAAAAATACAAAAATACAAAAATACAAAAATACAAAAATACAAAAATACAAAAATACAAAAATACAAAAATACAAAAATACAAAAATACAAAAATACAAAAATACAAAAATACAAAAATACAAAAATACAAAAATACAAAAATACAAAAATACAAAAATACAAAAATACAAAAATACAAAAATACAAAAATACAAAAATACAAAAATACAAAAATACAAAAATACAAAAATACAAAAATACAAAAATACAAAAATACAAAAATACAAAAATACAAAAATACAAAAATACAAAAATACAAAAATACAAAAATACAAAAATACAAAAATACAAAAATACAAAAATACAAAAATACAAAAATACAAAAATACAAAAATACAAAAATACAAAAATACAAAAATACAAAAATACAAAAATACAAAAATACAAAAATACAAAAATACAAAAATACAAAAATACAAAAATACAAAAATACAAAAATACAAAAATACAAAAATACAAAAATACAAAAATACAAAAATACAAAAATACAAAAATACAAAAATACAAAAATACAAAAAAAAACAAAAATACAAAAATACAAAAATACAAAAATACAAAAATACAAAAAATACAAAAATACAAAAATACAAAAATACAAAAATACAAAAATACAAAAATACAAAAATACAAAAATACAAAAATACAAAAATACAAAAATACAAAAATACAAAAATACAAAAATACAAAAATACAAAAATACAAAAATACAAAAATACAAAAATACAAAAATACAAAAATACAAAATACAAAAATACAAAAATACAAAAATACAAAAATACAAAAATACAAAAATACAAAAATACAAAAATACAAAAATACAAAAATACAAAAATACAAAAATACAAAAATACAAAAATACAAAAATACAAAAATACAAAAATACAAAAATACAAAAATACAAAAATACAAAAATACAAAAATACAAATAAACAAAAATACAAAAATACAAAAATACAAAAATACAAAAATACAAAAATACAAAAATACAAAAATACAAAAATACAAAAATACAAAAATACAAAAATACAAAAATACAAAAATACAAAAATACAAAAATACAAAAATACAAAAATACAAAAATACAAAAATACAAAAATAATACAAAAAAAAACTTACTAAATCCACCTATGTGGTTGATGCCTTCCTCACTTTTTATCAACAATGGGTAATATGAGTGGTTTAGACACATTTTTCAGCTATTTTTTTTAGGTCCAGAAAAATAAGTACACAGATATAACTTAAGTGGTCAGAACACGAGACAGAGTTGTCAGATCATCAATTTTGTGGACTCGTTAGAAAGAATTTTCGATTACCTAACCAACAATGGGTTGGATGATGGATCCAGACATCGTTTACATGCATTTAAGTGAGACCCGGCTTCAATTAAGTACATAAATATCACTTAAGTGGTCATAACTCGAGACAGGGTTGCCAGATCTTCAATGTTGTGGACTCGTTGGAAAGGTCTCTCGATTACCTAACCAACGATGGGTCGGATGATGGATCCGGACATCGTTTACATGCATTTATGTGAGATCCGGCTTCAAAAAAGTACATAAATATCACTTAAGTGGTCATAACTCGAGACAGGGTTGCCAGATCTTCAATATCTTGGACTCATTAGAAAGGTCTCTCGATTACCTAACCAACGATGGGTCGGATGATGGATCCGGACATCGTTTACATGCATTTAGGTGAGATCCGGCTTCAAAAAAGTACATAAATATCACTTAAGTGGTCATAACTCGAGATAGGGTTGCCAGATCTTCAATGTTGTGGACTCGTTGGAAAGGTTTTTTGATTACCTAACCAACGATGGGTTGGATGATGGTTCCGGACATCGTTTACATGCATTTAGGGTGAGATCCGGCTTCAAAAAAGTACATAAATATCACTTAAGTGGTCATAACTCGAGACAGGGTTGCCAGATCTTCAATGATGTGGACTCGTTAGAAAGGTCTCTCGATTACCTAACCAACGATGGGTTGGATGATGGTTCCGGACATCGTTTACATGCATTTAGGTGAGATCCGTCTTCAAAAAGTACATAAATATCACTTAAGTGGTCATAACTCGAGATAGGGTTGCCAGATCTTCAATGTTGTGGACTCGTTGGAAAGGTTTTTCGATTACCTAACCAACAATGGGTCGGATGATGGATCCGGATATAGTTTACATGCATTTAAGTGAGATCCGGCTTCAAAAAAGTACATAAATATCACTTAAGTGGTCATAACTCGAGACAGGGTTGCCAGATCTTCAATGATGTGGACTCGTTAGAAAGGTCTCTCGATTACCTAACCAACGATGGGTTGGATGATGGTTCCGGACATCGTTTACATGCATTTAGGTGAGATCCGTCTTCAAAAAGTACATAAATATCACTTAAGTGGTCATAACTCGAGATAGGGTTGCCAGATCTTCAATGTTGTGGACTCATTGGAAAGGTTTTTCGATTACCTAACCAACAATGGGTCGGATGATGGATCCGGATATAGTTTACATGCATTTAAGTGAGATCCGGTTTCAAAAAAGTACATAAATATCACTTAAGTGGTCATAACTCGAGACAGGGTTGCCAGATCTTCAATGTTTTGAACTCATTGGAAAGGTCTTTTGATTACCTAACCAACAATGGGTCGTATGATGGATCTGGACATAGTTTAAATGCATTTAAGTGAGATCCGGCATCAAAATTCCAGCACCCGATTCGCAACTTTGACACTTTTTTATACGTAACTTTTGAACTACTTATCGGATCTTCAAACAATTCAATAGTGCAGTATGGGGCATCAAACCGGACCGAATGCAACTTGTTTGACTCAAATCGGATCAGCCAGTGCCGAGAAAACTTGGCAAGAATTTTGAGCACCAAGGGGAATACGCACACACATACACACACACACACAGACATTTGTTCAGTTTTCGATTCTGAGTCGATAGGTATACATGAATATAGGTCTACGAGCTGTTTTTCAAAAGTTACTTTTTCGAGCAGGATTATAGCCTTACCTCAGTGAGGAAGGCAAAAATACAAAATGCGATCAGTTTAAAAATTTAAAAAAAAATCCACAATAAACTAATATTGTGCTGGGTCTTATGTTACAGACATGACCAATATGACCAAGAACTATGCAAGTAGCACTTATGAAATATTATCTGTTCAAATAGGAATGTAAATAAGTAAAACTATTTTTAAATACTTCACTGAATACTAAAACTCTGTAATATTCAATTTTTAAATAAAGCTTTCCTGTCCCTTAAAGGGTCAACCCGTTTGCACCACCACCGCATCGTTTGCTCGTTTGCACGGTAAATCGGAACGGTTCCTTTTCGAAAGGACGCCAATAACGACAAAGTTTGCCCTGGCACCAGCACCATTCCCATTGGCAGCTGTACAACACTCAATCTGATTTCTTATGATTATTATTCAAAATAATGGAAGGAAACTTTTGTTGACTCTTGATGCCAAACTTGCGTTGCGAAACTATGTTGCACACGACGTGAGAACAGACGCGTGCGGCTTGGCTTTGGCCTGATGGTTGGTGTCCCAGATCGACGCAGATCAATCTCACTCATTTTTGTTTGACTATGTGTTGGTAGTACATACACTCTTATTAAAATTAATGAGTTTTTTGGTGTCCGGACAGCATTGCTCTCATTTTGCAGCATACTTTGAGTTAGGAGACAAGCATAACTTGGTTATTAAAAACGACTTCAACAATATTAAATTAGAGGATAAAGTGACAATATGTTTCAAAAAAAAATCCAAGAAAACTCTGACGAACGAATTAAACTAAATTGACTCAATTTTAATTGGAACCGGTCACCATTTATCTTCCGCCAAGCCCACCGGCTAACAATTGGGTAAACCTGCGGTCCACCATTGTTAACCTCTGGTGGTTGTAAACATCAATTAATACTGTCATGATGATACTCCTTGCATTGGTCGAAGCCACTGGCGCGGCATCAGTGTTGCCATCATAATGGTAACAAAACATAGAAAAATGGTCCCAAACCGCGCGCCAACCATCGCGTGGATTACCATTATTATGAATTTGTTACGTCCATTATGGCTCTCCGCCCGGGACTTGCCAAGTGAAGGTAGATAGATGTACCGTCCTGGTACCGTGGTTGCCAAGTCTATGGTTTTTCATTTACTCTACATCTACCTGGGTGTCCGGCGGTGGTGGTTCAACGGGTGTTGTTGTGTGCACCCGTAATGAACCACAGACTATAACCAACAACGACGATGATGGCGTTATGAATTTCCCACAAATGAAGCTAAACCGATTATTTACGAGATGGTAGCTCGCCCAGGCAAAGTGGATTGTTCAGCAGTTTGTGTTCGGCAAGTTGTACACACGATAAGCCTGTGGCTGTGGGGCGGTGTCACGTGATGACGATAATTTTTTGAAATGGCCAACTTTAACACTTTTCAAGCGGAATTCAGGTAGCCAAAATGACAAATGAATTGCTAACGTTATGGGTACGGAGCACGAATGCTTCGTCAAAATGTCGTTACTTTTATGGACGTCTTTTGTTAACATCTTTACTTGAAATGTAATTTTGGCTGAAATATAGCAGCTCATGACTAGAACTGAAACTGAACTGAAACTGAACTGAAACTGAACTGAAACTGAACTGAAACTGAACTGAAACTGAACTGAAACTGAACTGAAACTGAACTGAAACTGAACTGAAACTGAACTGAAACTGAACTGAAACTGAAATCGTCCATTTGTCTATGCCAAAAACCTCATTATTCTAAATTAATCATTCCACCTTTTAATCACAAAAATACCTGAAAAACTCTTATAAAAAAAAACGCCCACTTTCCAATTTGAACGGCTCAATCCATTAGTGACAGTTATTTCACGCCTTCAATCCCTCAAATGTGCACCTTAACGGGCCCGGTAAACGACAACAACAACAACAGCAACACCAGCAAAGCCAGATCAATTTAAATGCCCACTTGTCAACAAGCCCCCGGGTTGAACGATATGAGCCTCTCTATCTGTCGTCTGACACCTGGGAACAACACGAGGCCTGGTTAAGCCCCGCGTATGCCTTCGAGCCAATGTTGATTGATACGCACAAAGTTTTGTATGATAGCTTAAGCTCGTTTGCGTTGTGGATTCGAAAAGTTGGCAAAAATTGAAGTTCTCGATAAGATGTTTAAGTGTGACTTAAAAAATTAATTGAAATTTTAAAACAGCTTTTGTAGAACAACTCAAGACTAGAACGAATATAGAACCATTAGACCCAAAACAGGTCCACCTACCCTTTCTCATATGAATTTCCCAAAGAGAGTGCAAACTTAATTGACAGCTTTGGCCTAGGGGAGGCTTTGGGCTGAAACCCAGCAAAACCGTTTTGGTTGTCCACCGCATGGATTCGTCGCAGGACTGGTGAAAGAGCTTTCTGTTCTGCTGCTGCGGCGAAGGAAATCACTTTTAAGCCTATCGACGACGAATTGTGAGTTGTGTGTGTGCGATTGGCACCGCCGGCGGTGGCCGAACAAACATGGTTTGTACAAGTTAATTATCCGGGGCATTTACGCGATTTAGCTCTCCGCGGAACGATCTGCGGTGACAACGTGGGTGGGCCTTGGAGTGGGACATTTTTATTAGTGATGAGATTAAGAATGAGATATAAATTTAAGAATACCGTCACCCCCTAGACCCAATGTCACCCCTGATGACTGTGCACTATTTTGAAATAAAAAAAAACGTGTTTTTGCAACCTGCTACGTACCTTAAAATATTTTTATCAATTCTAAAATTTATTTTAGAAAAAAAGCAATTTTTCATTCTTGCTTTCTTCATCGAAGACTCCTAGCGAATTAGGTTTGTCCATACCAAGGTTGTTAACCGATAAAATTATCGTCGATAATATTATCGACTGACGATAACGACAAAATTAGAGAATTTTACAAAAAAAAACTCTAATCAAGTGAAAAAGCAAACAAAATTTAGTTTTTTTTACCCATATTGCATGTCATGAAAATTTGAAAATTTTCGAATAAATACGGTTATTTGTGAAATTTTAGTATTTCCCTAAAAAACTCTAATAAAGTAAAAAAGCAGTTTGACACGTTTGATATCAACAAAGCAAATTATACAAATTTGAGTACTTTCGGTCTTGTGTGATTTTTTTTTATTTTCCAAAAAAAAACTCTTGCAATGTGATAAAACATACCAAATTTCGCTTCGTTTGATATCCTTATTGTAAATTTTGAAAATTTGAGAATTTTCGAAAAAAAATAACGTAATTTCTGAAAATTTTAGTTTTCAACAATAAAAACGCTAATAAATTAAAAAAGCTTACACAATTTAGCTTTATTTGATACCCATAGTGCGAATTTTTAAAATTTGAGTTCTTTCGATAAAATAAGCAATTTTGTGAACAATTTTGAGTACGTATTATACTTTAAAACTAACAACATTTTCTAAAAATACATTCTTAGTGATAGCATTAAAAATCTAACATGTCCTGGTTGAAGGTGCTAAACAGCTTAATTCAGATTTTCAGAAAAATTAGAAAAGATTTCCAAAATTAATTATTTTGAATACTTAAAATCAGATAATTTCACGATATCTCAGGTACGTTTTAAGAAGGTCCTAAACGCCAGTTGTAAACAAAGCCAAAAACGGCTCTCGGCTCGGATCTCAACAAAATTACAAACTGTTAGGTTAAAACATACTTTGAATTGATCACCTGCAAGTCATTTGAAAATGCTCTTTACTGAAAAACAACTAAAATGAGAATAAATAAAAAAAATAAAAAATATAATAATTGAAATTTCAATCCAAGGTTTCAAAATTTGGCTGAAAAATTAATTTTAACACCTGTCCAGTTTGTGGATAATTGAATAACAAATTAACAAATTATTAAGATTTTTTTCACTTTCACTTTTTTTTTGAGGTTCTTTACATATGAATTTTACAAAATATAAAATATTTTCAAACGAGCCCAAGCATGCTAAGATAATAAACGAAGAAAAAAGCATACCGTAAACCGGGCATGATAGGATTTCAATTTATATTTGGAATATTTTCCAGCTGGTTAGGTTTGTATGAAGCTTATTAATTTAAAAACATTTACTGGGGTAGGCCACACAAGGTCCATACACTATTTTTTGAAAAAATGTTTTTTTTTCAATCGTGTTAAAAAATAGTGGTGTTAAAAATTCATCTTGGAATTCCTGGGTTACTTTGATAGTCATAGTCTTTCTGACTAAAATCAAGTTTAAAGTACTCAAATTTTATTTCAACATCAAATATACCATAACTAAGGTTGCTGATATATTTTTAAGAAAAAAAAATCATTTTTTTTATTTAGTTACTCAGTAAAAAACGAGTAAATTCGGAAAAAGTAATTTTTGGAAGGTTGAAGATATCCTCTATAGAGTTGTAATTTTACCTCAATTTAGAATGCAAAAGTGGCATTACACCAGAAAAGTGGTAAAATAACACATTTCCAGAGGTTTAATTTACACATGTAATATTGCCATGATTTTTGTGCTGTGTTACTAAGTTGAGGTACATAAAATTGTATAAAAATCAGAATTTTGTTAACAAAATGTTTGGTTTCTATTGCATTTTCAATTGAATTCGAAGCACGAATCAAAAGTTTTCACATTTTATCTGAAATTTGTTCTTGAGCAATTTTCTGAGATTTCGGTCATTCGATGTTTTTTGTATTTTCTAATCCGGCTGAAACTTTTTTGGTGCCTTCGATATGCCCAAAGAAGCCATTTTGCATACATTCAAACCCCGATGGTTTGACACCAACTGTTGTCAAACGAACGGGGTCACTTTTTAGTTTGACACCCCTTTTACACGGAGTTCACTCACACTACTGAGCGTTTGTTTTGATAGTGTGCGTGAGCGCCGTGTAAAAAGTGACAGTTCGTCACTTTTTAGTTTGACTTTGACCAACCAAAGGGGTACAAACTAAAAAAGTGTCAAACGAAAAAGTGACCAACCTCCGGGGTTTGAGAGTAATTAGTTTGTCCATATAATTTTCCATACAAATTTAGCAGCTGTCCATACAAAAATGATATGTGAAAATTCAAAAATCTGTATCTTTTGAAGGAATTTTTGATCGATTTGGTGTCTTGGACAAAGTTGTAGGTATGGATATGGACTACACTGAAAAAAATGATACACGGTAAAAATTTTTTTGGTGATTTTGAATTTCACTTTTCATCACTAAAACTTGATTTGCAAAAAAAAACAATATTTTCATTTTGTTTTTCATTTTCTGATATGTTTTAGGGGACATAAAATGCCAACTTTTCAGAAATTTCTAGAATTGGCATAAAATCTTTGACCGAGATATGATTTTTTTAAACAATACAATTTAAAAAAAATCGGTCGCAAAAATTTTACAATTTCATTTTTCAATGTTAAATCTAATTTACAATCATAAAAGTACTTCAGTGAAATTTTGATAAAAAGCACCATTTTCAAGTTATAGCCATTTTTAAGTAACTTTTTTTCAAAATAATCGCAGTTATTCATTTTTTTTAAATAAGTGCCCATGTTTGCCCACATTTGTAAAAAATATTTTTGAACAGCTGAGAAAATTCTCTATATTTTGCTTTTTTGAGATATTGCCATGCAAAGGCTTAAAAACAGGAAAATTGATGTTTTCTTAGTCTCACCCAAATAACCCACCATTTTCTATTGTCGATATCGCAGCAGAGCAATTCTCTACGAAATCGGTCTTTTTTCTTCAATTTTAATTTTTGTATTTTTTAATCCGGCTGAAACTTTTTTGGTGCCTTCGGTATGCCCAAAGAAGCCATTTTGCATCATTAGTTTGTCCATATAATTTTCCATACAAATTCGGCAGCTGTCCATACAAAAATGATGTATGAAAATTCAAAAATCTGTATCTTTTGAAGGAATTTTTTGATCGATTTGGTGTCTTCGGCAAAGTTGTAGGTATGGATACGGACTACACTGGAAAAAATAATACACGGTAAAAAAAAATTTGGTGATTTTTTTATTTAACTTTTTATCACTAAAACTTGATTTACAAAAAAACACTATTTTTAATTTTTTTTATTTTTTGATATGTTTTAGAAGACATAAAATGCCAACTTTTCAGAAATTTCCAGGTTGTGCAAAAAATCACTGACCGAGTTATGAATTTTTTAATCAATACTGATTTTTTCAAAAAATCGAAATTTTGGTCGTAAAAATTTTTCAACTTCATTTTTCGATGTAAAATCAAATTTGCAATCAAAAAGTACTTTACTAAAATTTTGATAAAGTGCACCGTTTTCAAGTTATAGCCATATTTAAGTGACTTTTTTGAAAATAGTCGCAGTTTTTCATTTTTTTAAATTAGTGCACATGTTTGCCCAGTTTTGAAAAAAATATTTTTGAAAAGCTGAGAAAATTCTCTATATTTTGCTTATTCGGACTATGTTGATACGACCTTTAGTTGCTGAGATATTGCAATGCAAAGGTTTAAAAACAGGAAAATTGATGTTTTCTAAGTTTCACCCAAACAACCCACCATTTTCTATCGTCAATATCTCAGCAACTAATGGTCCGATTTTCAATGTTAATATATGAAACAATTGTGAAATTTTCCGATCTTTTCGAAAAAAATATTTTTGGAATTTTCAAATCAAGACAAACATTTTAAAAGGGCGTAATATTGAATGTTTGGCCTTTGTGAAATGTTAGTCTTGATTTGAAAATTCCAAAAATATTTTTTTCGAAGAGATCGGAAAATTTCACAAATGTTTCATATATTAACATTGAAAATCGGACCATTAGTTGCTGAGATATTGACGATAGAAAATGGTGGGTTGTTTGGGTGAAACTTAGAAAACATCAATTTTCCTGTTTTTAAACCTTTGCATTGCAATATCTCAGCAACTAAAGGTCGTATCAACAAAGTCCAAATAAGCAAAATATAGAGAATTTTCTCAGCTTTTCAAAAATATTTTTTTCAAAACTGGGCAAACATGTGCACTAATTTAAAAAAATGAAAAACTGCGACTATTTTCAAAAAAGTCACTTAAATATGGCTATAACTTGAAAACGGTGCACTTTATCAAAATTTCAGTAAAGTACTTTTTGATTGCAAATTTGATTTTACATCGAAAAATGAAGTTGAAAAATTTTTACGACCAAAATTTCGATTTTTTGAAAAAATCAGTATTGATTAAAAAATTCATAACTCGGTCAGTGATTTTTTGCACAACCTGGAAATTTCTGAAAAGTTGGCATTTTATGCCTTCTAAAACATATCAAAAAATAAAAAAAATTAAAAATAGTGTTTTTTTGTAAATCAAGTTTTAGTGATAAAAAGTTAAATAAAAAAATCACCAAATTTTGTTTACCGTGTATTATTTTTTTCCAGTGTAGTCCGTATCCATACCTACAACTTTGCCGAAGACACCAAATCGATCAAAAAATTCCTTCAAAAGATACAGATTTTTGAATTTTCATACATCATTTTTGTATGGACAGC
Source organism: Culex pipiens pallens (assembly GCF_016801865.2). Lineage (NCBI taxonomy): Eukaryota > Metazoa > Arthropoda > Insecta > Diptera > Culicidae > Culex > Culex pipiens. Next base: position 204,296,148 of record NC_068938.1, read on the forward strand.
TGCCGAATTTGTATGGAAAATTATATGGACAAACTAATGATGCAAAATGGCTTCTTTGGGCATACCGAAGGCACCAAAAAAGTTTCAGTCGGATTAAAAAATACAAAAAAAATCGAATGACCGAAATCCTAGAGAACTGCTCAGCAGCTAATGGTCCGATTTACAATTTTAAAATATGAAACATTCGTGAAATTTCCCGATCTTTTCGAAAACAATATTTTCAAAAAAATAAAATCTAGACTAACATTTCAAAAGGGCGTATTATTGAATGTTTGTCCCTTTTGAAATGGCACAAGGCACGAATGTTTCAATAACTACACAGTAGGCCAAAACAATAAGAAGGTAACACTATTTAAATAGGAACTTCATTAATTTAATATTCTGGAGTAAATCTCAAAAAGTTAACAGCTCGTCGCAGTTGTACTTTGTTGTTGACTTAGAATCAATACATTAAAATGCGAACTCTTTCAGACTAAATTAATTTCACATGCAAAATTGTTTGAATTGATCAACATAGCTTGAACAGTATAAAAAAGTAAATAAAACATGTTATTGCCTGTAAACCTAATGCAATTCAAACTTGTAAATTAAACTACAGCTTCCTTACTGCACTCTTCCCCTCTGGAAGGTTAAGCAAGCTAATTGAAATTTACGACAATGAACCACAATCTGTTCTTCGTTTACCCAAGAGCAACCACGAAGTTACATTTTATTGTGCAGTTTATTCTTGCCGGGGTCTCAGCCGTGTTGACCCGCAGTGCCATAAATTCTCCCGAACGCCAACTTCCGGTGACTCAACACCTTCCAAGCCATGTTTAAAAGTGTGCACATTTTGGTTCACAGGCCGCTCTAAATCTTGATTTCCTCTCAATTGCAGGTGTTTGAAAAAGAGAAAAATCTGTTCAGTACAAAATGAAAAAGCTGAGAGCAAAGCTATATCTCGGAAGCATTTGTAACCATATAATTCTTTGCCATCGTTGTTTGGGCTAATGCAAAACGCAATTCTAATCAATGAAAATATTCAATTTGAAGGCATAAAAAACTAAAAAGCCTTTTACGTGCATCTCCACCAAATTTTGACAATGCGTTCTTTTTTCGCACCCTCACCATAATCATAAATAACGGCTTCCCTCGGTTACAAGTTTTGGGTAATTTTTAACCAGAATCGAAATCGCCAACAGCAGGGGCCTCAGAGAGCGTTCCGGCCAGCCTCTCCAACAAGTGGACATTTCGCATGCGAGCATAAAACAATTGAATCACTAAGTCGCCCTCTGCTGTTGCTGGAGTGTGCACCTCCAACACACTTCCTAAGGGGTTTTCTGGCAGGTTGCAGCGCAGAGATCGTGGCTGCGGGTGTGCATTTTTTGGGCTCAACTTGTCCGAATCTGGCGCGCCAGAGTGAGCAAGTGTAGCGGGGAACATTTTTCACATTTTTCATGGTGATGAAGCACGGTGGGAAAAGGTGAGCGGAATGTGTCCAATTTTTTTTTTTGGTAAATAAAAAGTGTAAAAAAAATCAAAGCTGCAATTCAACGATTGGTACAGTCCTCACTTTGCGCAGAGCGATTCAATTTTCCATATGAATTTGCATGAAAAAATATATTTTTTTTAATATTAAAATTTAAAAACTCAAGTTTCACGCTATATCAAAACAGGACTCATATTCGGATGTACTGGAATGTGCTGAATGTGGTTAAACATTCAATATTACGCCCTTTTGAAATGTAAGTCTTGATTGATTTTTTTTGAAAATGAAAATCGGACCATTAGTTGCTGAGATATCGACGTTAGAAAATGGTGGGTTGTTTTGGTGAGACGTGAAAACATCAATTTTCCTATTTTTAAACCTTTGCATGGCAATATCACAGCAACTGAGGGTCTTATCAACAAAGTTCAATGAAGCAAAATGTAGAAAATTTTCTCAGCTTTTAAAAAATATTTGTTTTCAATAGTGGGCAAACATGGGCACTAATTTTGAGAAATGAATAACTGCGATTATTTTGAAAAAATTACCTTAAAAATGGCTATAACTTGAAAACGGCGCACTTTACCAAAATTTCACTAAAGTACTTTTTGATTGCAAATTCGATTTTACATCGAAAAAAGAAGTTAAAATTTTTTGCGACTAATATTTAGATTTTGAAAAAAAAAATCTGTATTGTTTCAAAAAATTTCTGAAAAGTTGGCATTTGATGTCCTCTAAGACATAACAGAAAAAAAATAAAAATAGTATTTTTTGCAAAACAAGTTTTAATGACAAAAAGTGGAATTAAAAATCACCAAAAAAATTTTACCGTGTATATTTTTATCAGTGTAGTCCGTATTCATACCTACAACTTTGCCCAATACACCAAATCGATCAAAAAATTCTTTCAAAAGATACAGATTTTAGAATTTTCACATATCATTTTTGTATGGACAGCTGCCAAATTTGTACGGAAATTTATATGAACGAATTGATGATGCAAAATGGCTTCTTTGGGCATACCAAAGGCACCAAAAAAGATTCAGCTGGATAAAAAAATACAAAAACTTAAATTAAAGAAAAAAGACCGATTCCGTAGAGAACTGCTCACCACTGATTGAAAGATGTTCACATTTCTTATGATTATTATTTTTTTGAAATTTATTTATATTTTGTAAATTTTAGACCGTACCAAATCTGTGATAATGTATAAATACTCTTTTTTTACTTTATTTAAGAGTTTCGTTATGCTTTTTTTAACTTACACAAAAAAAATCATGGTAATGTTACATCTGGGGTACATCTTTTATATCAGAAAAAAATTGTAATTTTACCTCTGAAAACGTGTAGTTTTACCACTTATATGTTTTAATGTCGCTTTTTCAGTCTAAATTGCAGTAAAAACACATCATAAAAGAAGAAATATTCAACCTTCTAAAATTACACATTCAAAATTTACACATTTTTTCACTGCAGGGATATAAGATTTCAAATTGAAATTTATTTTTTTTTATATTTTTTCTGACAAAATCATTTTTTATTTCAAAAAGCTGTAATATTTCCCTTATATTACAAAAGTTGTCTTTTCAGGTCATATAAAAAAATAGTGCAAATGTTATTTTTGTGTTAAAGATCGAAAAATAAACTTATGTTATTTAAGAATTTTTTAATCGGCCCAAACTTTGTGGGGCGCTCCCTACAACCAAAAAAATCCATGCAGTGCCATTCACCCATACAAGTCTCCATACATTTTTGACAGTTGTCCATACAAAAAGGAAACGTAAATATTCGAAAATCTAGTACTTTCGAATGATTTTTTTTATCGAATCTGGTGTCTTCTACGTAGTTGTAGGTATTTATGAGGATTAAAGAAAAAATAAGCTAATGGAAATATTTAATCTGATTTTTAAATAACCTTTTTTACAAAAAAAATTCAAAATCTGTATTATTAAATTTTTGATATTTTTATATGTTTAAGAGAAGAAAAAACGGCATCTTTTGAGCTATATAGAAGTAGGAACAACAATTTTACCGCCGAGTACGTTTTTTGAAAAAAAAAATCAAACAAATTTGTTGACTTTAGTTTTCAATAAAAAATCAATTTTCCGATGGGTAATTCTCCGCCAACTCACACAGCAGTTGCCCCGACCCCTCTTCGATTTGCGTGAAACTTTGTCCTAAGGGGTAACTTTTGTCCCTGATCACGAATCCGAGGTCCGTTTTTTGATATCTCGTGACGGAGGGGCGGTACGACCCCTTCCATTTTTGCACATGCGAAAAAAGAGGTGTTTTTCAATAATTTGCAGCCTGAAACGGTGATGAGATAGAAATTTGGTGTCAAAGCGACTTTTGTGTAAAATTAGACGCCCGATTTGATGGTGTACTCAGAATTCCGAAAAAACGTATTTTTCATCGAAAAAAACACTAAAAAAGTTTTAAAAATTCTCCCATTTTCCGTTACTCGACTGTAAAAAATTTTGGAACATGTCATTTTATGGGAAATTTAATGTACTTTTCGAATCTACATTGTCCCAGAAGGGTCATTTTTTCATTTAGAACAAAATTTTTCATTTTAAAATTTCGTGTTTTTTCTAACTTTGCAGGGTTATTTTTTAGAGTGTAACAGTGTTCTACAAAGTTGTAGAGCAGACAATTACAAAAATTTTGATATATATACATAAGGGGTTTGCTTATAAACATCACAAGTTATCACGATTTTACGAAAAAAAGTTTTGAAAAAGTTACTTTTTGCGTTTCTCTTTGTTTCGTCGTCCGTGTCTGTCGCGGGTGACCATGAACGGCCATGATCGATGACGACCAACTTTTTCAAAACTTTTTTTCGTAAAATCGTGATAACTTGTGATGTTTATAAGCAAACCCCTTATGTATATATATCAAAATTTTTGTAATTGTCTGCTCTACAACTTTGTAGAACACTGTTACACTCTAAAAAATAACCCTGCAAAGTTAGAAAAAACACGAAATTTTAAAATGAAAAATTTTGTTCTAAATGAAAAAATGACCCTTCTGGGACAATGTAGATTCGAAAAGTACATTAAATTTCCCATAAAATGACATGTTCCAAAATTTTTTACAGTCGAGTAACGGAAAATGGGAGAATTTTTAAAACTTTTTTAGTGTTTTTTTCGATGAAAAATACGTTTTTTCGGAATTCTGAGTACGCCATCAAATCAGGCGTCTAATTTTACATAAAAGTCGCTTTGACACCAAATTTCTATCTCATCACCGTTTCAGGCTGCAAATTATTGAAAAACACCTCTTTTTTCGCATGTGCAAAAATGGAAGGGGTCGTACCGCCCCTCCGTCACGAGATATCAAAAAACGGACCTCGGATTCGTGATCAGGGACAAAAGTTACCCCTTAGGACAAAGTTTCACGCAAATCGAAGAGGGGTCGGGGCAACTTTTCCCGATTTCGTGTGAGTTGGTAGAGAATTACCCCGATTGAAAAGTACTTTAATGTATAAAACAATGATAATCATTTTTCCGCTTACCATTTTTTCTCGAATAGTCCAGACAACTTTGACAAAGATTTTTTTTCCAAAAGTTACAGATTTTCGAATATTAACGTATAATTTGGACAGCTGAAAAAATTATGGAGCCTTGTGATCCAATGACACAAAATGGCTTCTTTGGTCATAGGGAAGGACACAAAGTTTTAACCAAATCAAAAAATATAATTGAAATCCATTTCCGGCTTTGGTTGCTCCTACACAAAATCATTTATAACTGATATTCTAAAGAATTCTTCAGCCTGATTTTGTTAAGATTTTCTTACCATAAGAGTGGTCTCTTTTAATACACTTAAAAAAACAAATTGATAATTATGTAAACAATATGTCATCGAAATTCACAAACTTTTATAGGCAATTAAATGCGGCAGAATTTCAATGCAAATTGACGTCTTTAACTTAACTTGGCCCAAATCGCATTTATAAATTTTCATTCTTATGAGATTTAGGTACAATATGGAAAAAATATTATTTGGTAACTCCGGAATTTTCGGAAATGCTAAAAAACAGGAATAAAAACTAAAAATGAATTTAAATTTAAAAAAAGTTTGAAAATATTAATACAAAAAATAAACAATAACACTGTCCGAGACCACAGACCGACACCGGTGCCCAGGATCGTAACGGTTTTGGACCCGTTTTCAGGAAACATGCACGCTAATAATTGAACGAAGCCCGACCGACACGAGGCCAAACCAAGCCAGATATTGCCAAATTTCCTTCTAATTGAAGTGAGTAAATCATTTAGCGCTACTGCCGTTCGTTGCCCCTCCGGTTAATGGGCGTGCAGGAATGTCTCGGTGCAGCAGCTTTCGTGGGGCCACCAGCCATTTGGCAAACTTCCAGGGGCACCCCCGGCGCGATTTGCCGCGATTGAACTGATTGGTTCGGGTTACACCGCGGCAAAACGATAAAATGCACCTGAACCAGTGATCAATTTTACAACGTGGTGCAGGATTTTTGCAAATATTACGCTGGGATGGAGAAATATTTAGGTCATTGCAGGGCAATTAAAAACGTTCAGCTCTAGAACCAAATGGTAGTTGCAACAATGTTGAACACCTAGCTTGATAGCATGTTAGCAACTCTGTAATCTCAACCCACAAGTGAAACAATTTGAAAAATTGCACAATAACAATCAATTTGTCCTGGTGCAACCGACAATTCCGGCCGTGATCAATTGCTTAGCAACGCCAGGGGTACCTCCACATTGGCGCAAGGTAATTAAGGTCGTAACTCGCCGTAACAAGCCACTACCGTGGTCCATCTGCTGAACCGATTGTGATCTCCAGCGTTGCGTCGTCCATTCACTCCGCGTGGTCGAGTTCGCCGTGAGGGGCTAAGCCGAGCCTTTCCGCATGCTAATCAACCGCAGTGCTTAGAACAAACCCGACCGACCGACTGCACCTTCTTCCACCCAGGGCCAGACGACGTCCACTGCTGCTACCCCGGCGTTTGTTTTTATTACGTTCCCGTGCTTTAATTGAGACTAACTAACCGCGTGTTATAACGTAGGTACAGGCTTACGACGGTGTAGAGCAGAACTAACCTCTCATGGACATCTCCCAAGCGACACCGTATTTAGTTAGGGTTGTAAAACAAATGAAATTCCGTACAAATTGAGGCGCGTCGTAGCAGTTAAATGGGAGAAAATAGAAAATTTGGGGAATTGTAAATAATAGTTAAAAACATCTCATCATATTTTTTACTATTAACGTACCATTTATTTCTAGCATTTTTTTTATATATAAAAAAAGTCCATCTAAGTGCCATTCCACGAGAAGGAAGCAGAACCCCCGGCCAACCCTGCATCCATTACGTCAAACAAGGCACCGGTACCAATGTCATCCTATGGAGTTGAGCGCGATTGACTAGGTGAGTGTATGATTCTCAAGGAACGGAGGAGTGTTCATGGCTTGCTGGGGTTTTGCTGCCGGAGAATGAAAACTGGAGCGCTTCAACGGTGAAGAGCCTCCGCTGAGCCACGACCAACAACAGCAGCACATCAAGGCAGACTGGATCTGTTTGAAGTTCAGGACAAGTAGTCTGAGACCTGGTTGTACCGACGCCAGAATGCAGAATGATGATGGCCGTATCAGTTGGCAGCGATCAGTTAAGTGAATTGTTCTGGGAGGGTTTTGCCGAGAGGGCACTCCAGCGTCAGTGCCACCGTGGTCAATAATCAATCATAAATTCCTTATTAGGCTTCGGGGTGCAGACTGGTGGAGTGTTGAGCAATTGCAGTGCTTTGAGTAACCTTAATGAGAATATTGAATAAATCTCAGATTTTAAAACTAAACTTTAGAAGATTTGATTTTTGTCACAATTTACAATTTAAATCCGATTAAATTTTCCATAAATATTTAAATACACAATGCAATGTTTCAATTGAGTCCATGATGATTCGTTAGATCATAATCCTTTCCAAAATCCTGCGTAATTGACGACGGGGAATTCAACTTAGTCATGGTCCATGGTCCTCCAACCGGGATTCGTTCACATTCACCAATCCATCAGGCCATTATTTATTTATTACTAAATTAATCGACCATCCAACGTCAAACGGCCAACCTGTTCCGTTTGCTATCCCCCATCCACCGTTGCCGTGGCGGCCACTTCCCGGGGCCGTATTTTCGGAATGATAATGTGATTGTCGTCGTCGTCCTCGAAACGGCAACGGCCCATAAATTACCCCGTTTTGTGTGCCGAAACACAGACACACGTGGGCATTTGCAGAATTCTGCGGCCGTGGCCACTTGGCCACGCGTTACACATTACTACTCCGGGGCTTGGGCGCAAAAGTAATGACCCATCAGCAGCATCCAGAAGCGATCAATAACCGGGCCAACTGGTGCTGCTTGTTGAATATTGGTTAGGGGTCGTCCACAAATCACTTGAGAGTTATATTTTGATCATATTACAACAAGGAATAACAAAACATATTTATTCTGACAATTTTTGTACCAACAACGATACGCAGTTTATGAACAGCCCCCCACCCGGTTGTTTGCCGGGAACCAATCGGCAGACGGGCCGGTCATATTAATATATTTTCATTAATTATCTAAAAAAAAAAAAAAAAAAAAGGTTCAATTAAATTAATTAATGGCCTTTCGATGCGGTGTTCCGTGGTTTCGGAATACCCTTGCAATACCAACTTCCCTCCTTTGGCTGCTCTCCCCGTTCTGGGTTGGTTGGTGATGGCTTTATTGGGATTTGGTTCTGGACATGTGTTGCTGGGACGAGAGCCTCGGGAAGATTTTCGCACTAGGCCTCGTTACAAGCGTGCCAACAGATGGATTACACAGCTTAATTTGGCATTTATGGTGATCAAAAATAGTCAAAATGAGAAAATTCTCCATAAGATAACGTTCAATACTTTAACAATGAGTTTCTTTCTGCCCACAGATGCATCGATATGTAGAATTTTCGTCGATTTTGGTTTGAACAAATAACAAATAACAAATAACAAATAACAAATAACAAATAACAAATAACAAATAACAAATAACAAATAACAAATAACAAATAACAAATAACAAATAACAAATAACAAATAACAAATAACAAATAACAAATAACAAATAACAAATAACAAATAACAAATAACAAATAACAAATAACAAATAACAAATAACAAATAACAAATAACAAATAACAAATAACAAATAACAAATAACAAATAACAAATAACAAATAACAAATAACAAATAACAAATAACAAATAACAAATAACAAATAACAAATAACAAATAACAAATAACAAATAACAAATAACAAATAACAAATAACAAATAACAAATAACAAATAACAAATAACAAATAACAAATAACAAATAACAAATAACAAATAACAAATAACAAATAACAAATAACAAATAACAAATAACAAATAACAAATAACAAATAACAAATAACAAATAACAAATAAAAAGTCCAACTCTCAAAATTTTCAAACAAACTATCTTACAATGCTCTATAAATTATTTCAGTCCCGTTCAAAATAATAATAAATCTTTCAAAATATGTTTTTCATTTAGTTTGACGTCATTTTACGATCCATTCCTCCAACATTCAGAATTAGTACAAAGCTTAATAACGTTTTCAACTTTATGCTACTTTTTTATAAATTTTGGTTATTCACGGGTTTTTCAGTTTAAAAAATATTCTTGAAAGAATGTCACCAAATTAGCCTGTAATTTTCAACTGGCGATTTCTCAGAAACTATTGGGCTGACATTCAATGTTAAAAAATGAAACTATTAGAAATGTTCTGATGGTTTCAATAAAAATAATTTATTTTTTTTATCGAGCCTAACTTTTGCAAAGGGCTTAAAACTGGAAAATTTTCCTTCTCTTCATACGATAAAACAAATTATGAAATTTTTGAAAATATGTTTAAATATTGAGATGTTATCAGTAGATAATTACAGGCTTTTTAGGTGAAATAATTGAAAAAATATGAAAATAATTTTCATTGATTTTCAGACGGTCTGACGAAGTTCAATAAGAATAGTAAATTGAATTGAATAAAATAAAATTGAGTTCCTTCATTGTTTTTGTAAATAAAAAAAGTGTCTAAAAGTTAAGAAAATGTATACTTCCGCTTGAAATTTTCAAATTTCAAATTGATTGCCTTGAAATTTTGGCTCGATATTTTCCAAAAAAAAACACATTTTTTTCAAAAACTCATAGCTTTTATACCAGATATCACTGTTGTGCACTATGGCTCAAAAATGTATTTTTTAGTCAGCTTAAGCATTTCAAAATTATAATAAATCGCTATTTTGGAATTTAACTTCAAGTGATAAAAAGTTAAATAAAATAAATGGATTTTTTGCCGTGTACCAGGTGTGTACCACTGAACCAATATTTTCTGTAAAGTCTTAATTATCATAATCTTCAACTTTGTAGAAGACACTAAATCGATTAGAAAATCCCTTCTCAAGATATTCAAGAATTCCATACATTTACATACCCATTTGTATGACCAGACCATCCCCCAGAATTGTATGGAGACCTGAATGGAAAAAAACTAATGATGCAAAATGATTCCTTTTGACACAGAGATTCATCCAAGTTCAAAAAAAAAATCAAAGAAAAGTCGGTCTACGATATCGTAGATTGAATTAGATCAAAAAAGTTTTCGAATTTTGAAGTATTTGTTATGCAATTTTTGCCATTTATTCTAGTAATGTAAGCGTTGTGAGATAATCATCATGTAAGTCAGATGATTGAAGGTCGTGACCGGCGCTGTAAACTAATAAATTATGAAACGAAAGTGAATTAGACGGTGAGAAGTCCTACGGAGCCGAGACAGGAGCTGTCAAGCGAGATGACGTCCGGGAAATGAAGGTGTTGGTGGATGAGGTAATCCGGACTAGCTGCCAACCTCATCCATCGTTGTCCGGGGCGAGTGGTCGTGGTAGTTAATCAGTTCTGGACATGTTGATTGGATGGTTGTACTCGGTTGGACAGGTAGAACAGTGGGAGGTTATTTCGCGATTTCGTCTTTTAACCTGCGAATCTTGAAGAAAATTTAAGAAATCCACAAATAGATTAATACAGTATGTAAAAAAAGTATTTACACCCCTTGGGCACTATGCACATATTGTGATGAAACATCTAAACAATTTAATGTTGACGGAAACCTAGTACTACGTTTTGTTCAGAAACTCATGCCAGACATTTTGCTACAAAAAACTCATGAAAAGATGATTTCTATAAAAAGTTATATAACAAATACTATTACGAAACTAAAAAAGGTGCAAAAAAAGTTTGTACACCTTTCGAAAAATTAACATAAATAATGTTATTTGTTGACAAATCACCATAAATCCAGTCTCCCAACTTCAAATAGGCATCCTTGACTGATTTAAAAAATAATTTGGATTGAATATAAAGTTTACTAACTACTTAGTATAAATGTTTATATAACTCTGGAAATTCTATATAAAACTTATCTAAACTTAATTTTGCAAACTTTCAATTCAACTAAATGTCTATATATTACCATAGAATTGCTAAATAAACATTTTGGAGTGGGTATAACACCGTTTTGGGGGTCTTTGTATCGCTAGAATAGATTTTTCGTTGGAATTTCGTACCAACCCGGAATTACGTCGTCGAAAAATCCGCCGGCATCCGAACCGGTCCACAATTCACAAGTTAACCTATGTGGCATCGGAAAGGGCATAAAAATTCCGATCTTTTGATACCCATACATCTAGGTTTTCTATAAAACCCACGTTTTTAAAATGTTGTCAATTTAAAGTCAACTGACAAAACTTTACAGCGACCCCCCTGAACCTTAACCGGTCACGTACGTTACTCACTGTTTGTAAAACTTAAATTAAAGTGATGTATGGCAACCGCTTTGAATATTAATAGCCTACAATCAAGATGTGCTCGCCGCGCGGTTCTGCTCCTGTTCTAAGCTCTACTTAAGGGCACACACACATATCTCAGGAGGCCAAGAAATCGATTGTTTCAAGTGTAACATACAAACCCTGGGGTGAGTGGACAATTGTTGCACAAGCTGCTGGAAGCAAACACCTTTTGTTGACAATTTCCAACCGATCCAGCTGATCCAATCAGAACGCCAACCCATACAAAATAGAGACGTTCTCAAACCGAAACGTGCGTGTGCAACTTCTACGTCGGCTTCCTGAACGGCCTCCTTGGATCTTGGGGTCGGACCAGACACGGTGCCTGCTGAGATTACAGGGCCAAGATTAGAACCCAGTCACGATTCCTTGATTTGTGGCAGCCTGGCTTGGACCGGGGGACTGGACAGATTGTACGCAGCAGCGGACCCTCAGATGTGGAGGCGTTTGGACTAATTGGCGTGTTCAACGGATAGAGTACGCGCGCGGTACTGACTGTTTTAAGAAGGGGGAGAGCTGAACAGAAGTGTCCAGATTGGCATCTGATTTTGTATCACCGCCATCGTGGTGGTGGATGACCGGGGTCCGTGTAAGCAAATTAGCATACTTCTAAGCCCGGTAATAAACACGTTATTTGCACTAATTTATGCGCTATCTGGTGGTTGACATCGCGGAGATTTGTCAAAAGATTTCGATAAAAAAGGCAATTTGATTCTAAAAAGGGAAAAGCTTAAAGGTGAATCACACGTGTCCTCTTCAAAAAATGACAATTTGTCACTTTCAAGCATTGACCTACGTCCCCAAAACTCTCGCCACTGCGAAAACATTAGAACAGCCGGCAAGTGTCACATCTGTCCGTGTTCCCAGCTGACCCGGATTTTCACTGCAAGATAAATTGTCGCTTGCTGGCAGAAGATTCGGCTTTTTTACTGCTCGGGGCGACGGTCGTCGATCCTTGGGAAGAAATTCCATAAATTAGAGGCGCGCAGCTATAATAATAAAAAAAAGAAGGGGGACTTCCTTAAGATATCCGGATTCTTTTTTTTTGTTTTTCTTAGCCCCGGCAAAATGGAGAGCCCCCCAAAAATGTTCCCCCGGCGGCGGCGGCGGCCAGACAAGTGCGTGAGCAGCGCCGACGAACGGACGTGCACGAATTAATGATACTGTTTATCATTTTAAGTAGACATTTATTGGCGACAATAATTTTTCAAGCAGCTTTTTCCGATTTTTTTTTTTGTTCTTCCCGAGAAACGGAGAACCGCTTGCTGGCAACACTTTCAAGGAGGAAGCCGCTCTTAATGGGTGGAAAAGTGTTTTCAAAGGAAATTTCGCATTACTTTTACTGCGGAAAATTTAAATTTATATTCAATCCAAAAGTTTCCTTTCACGTGCCCTAGCTGGTGAAGCCGCAATGAGCTTTTAAACTTGAACCAATTTGCCATCGATCAGCCTCCGTTTTGGCATGATATACGGGCTGTGACCAATTAATTAATGCTAATAAATAATTCATTGCAAATTAATACCGAAACAACACACACATTTGCACATTTTGCACGCTCGTTTGCGTGGGTGACAGTGCTCTCATTAATTATCTGGTTGGAGCGTGTATAGTTTTACTCTGGGTCACTAATTAAATTTACGAGATTCACCCGGGTTGAGGGTCATTCATGAAAATTTCATTAATGGCTTGTTTGCTCAAGATACAAGTTTTGTAGACTATTTTTAAAGATTTTTTTTACAAAATCAATTGAGGTACAAACTCATTTTGTTACTCCAACTGAATTAACCCTCTACAACCCAACCCTGCCTCTAGACGGGCTTCGATTTAAAAATTCGCCAAAAATCCATTTCTCAACCAATTTTTGATCTTTAAAAAGCATTGGAAAGAAGAAATCTTAAAATTTTAGAAAATTTTAGGGTTGGATGTTTGGCTTGTTTTGCCAATGTTTTCAAAAATGACATTTTTTTAGGGGTCAACAATGGCTGTGTTTTTAACAAACGTTTCCAATATTTTAAGTAAAAATAAGTGTTCAGTAATTTTTGTAGTGTCCCAGACTATGCCTCTGCGCATTTTTTACAATTTAAATGGTAATGGTACCATTTTATAGCAGAAAATGTGAAAAACAAGCAAAAAAATGAAAAAGTGACTTTAAAAACATGAAAAAATAGATAGGAAAAATGTAATGATATGAGGTGGTAGAATAGGCCAAATACTACCAAAAACAAAGATAAAATAAACAAGATAAATGCAAATTAAAATATTAAAAATAAAACAAGAAAAACATGAAACAAGCGAAGTAAAGTTTTTCGTAGAACAAAAGTAGCCCAAAATGACCTCCTTAACACGGGAAAAATAAAAAAAAATCGAAAATAAAATTCGGGCAGTAAATTTATTACTATTTTTGTTCAGTACGTATTCGTTTTAAGCATCTATTCTTAAAATATTTATGATCCTAGCCTGTGAAATACTGTAAATAGTGAAAACTTGGCCAGCAATTATCTTAACTTCACTTAATTCACTTTGAATCACACAAAAAATGGGAAGCCCTGCAACAAACAGTATGTAACTGTAATGTTCCAGCAGCTTCATAAATTTTATCAAAAGCGTCTAGCACGTTAATTGCTAATTTATTTACAAAATTCAGCAAACAATTTCATCAACATAGTCTTTTCTGTCCATTATATTAGTTTTCAAACAAAGAAATTATTAAAACGAATAACTGAATGATGCAAATAAAAACTATATTTTTAGGGTCATCAAGTTTTTACAAAATTCAAAGGTCAGGATGATTGCAGTTTTTCTTATACAATACCAAACATGGTTTCAATTTCTATTAATTTTGCTTATTGTTAAATCTTTATGTTAATTTTAAGATTTAAAACTTTTTTAATTAAACTTAGGCCGTTGCAAATAATTTTTGAATTTTATGTCCCTTGGCTCTGACCAAAGTCGAGAGGGGGGGGGGGGGGCAAAAAAAAAATATAAAAATTTAAATTACAAGCCTAGGTTTCAACTTTTGGATGAAAAAAGTGTTTTAAAATGCATTTAACAGGCGTACAGTTGCTTTCCAATCATTAGTTTTGAAAATATCGAGGTATTGACGGAATTTTTTTTTTCGCAAAAAAAAACTTTATGTGAGACTGTACATTGGCATTTCATGAAAATTTTAAATGTTTTCAAAGGAGTTCAAACATGCTAAATATGATAATAAACGCGGGAAAATGCATTTTAACTGGTTTTCAGTTGATTAAACTTTAATTTTCATTAAAATTTTGAAGCTTTTCGAAAAAAAATATTTTTTTTGCCCCCTAATTATTCAGGCCAACTTTGAAGGGGGGCGACATAAACTTTGAAAAATATTTGCAACGGCCTTATTTTTAATTTAATAATTTAAAATAATTTAATTTTTTTTTTGTGATTTTTGTAAACATTCTGTAAGGTTGTTGCAAAAAAATAAATAGTTGATTGAAGAATAATATTCCATAAAGTATAAAAAGAACTTTCTGTAATCTAACATACGATTTTCAACATTATTTTGTCATTTTTCACGTTCCGTGAAATTTAATGACTTGGAATTATGGACTCCGTAAAAATTATATTTTTTGAGCGTGAAAAATAACGAAGCCCAAATCATTCTTCAAAATTGTTTGGGCATTTACGTCAAAACCTCTACGTCGTCCGTTGTGTGCTATCTTGTGACAACGACCATTTAGTACTATTCGAGAAAATCAATTTTTAAAGTTTGATGATAAATATTTTCAAAACTATGAATGCTAAAGCCAAACTTTTTAAAGCAATCGGTTCGTATACTATCCCTTAACAAACGCTCTAAGTTTCAACTTATTTGGTTACAACATTTAAAAGATACAGTAAATTACGTAACCAAAAATCTGAAAAGCACGTGTCACAAGTGTGTTTCGAAAGTAAAATTGTAATGCGTGTCACAAGTGTGCACATAATTCCCCAAATCAATCAAAAATAGGCCTTTATCAATAGTTTAACCGACTTAATCAGTATATTTTCATAAACAATAGATTGCATTGCCTTTAGAAAGTGTGTAAATAAAAGCAAAGCAATCCACTTTAACGACCCCCGGGTCTTTTGTGGTCTCTGTTGCAAGTTTCTGCTCATTTCTAGGCATTCGAAGGTTATGTGTGGTGAGTCACCCAAAACCTCTTTTACGCAAATGGACCGACATTTTACTTCCCCATCCGATAGAAGGCCAGGAGGATAAGACGGGAATCGAACCCGCGCCCCATAGCAACTTAGGAATCGGCAGCCGAAGCCGCTAACCATCGCGCCACGAGGCCCTCCAATATGTGTGTATCAATATAAATTTTTGAAAAACAAGAAAATTTTTCCACATTTTCCATCAACATATATGACGTGTCACAAGTGTGCACGATCATTTTGATTTTAAATTGGTCTATGTCACAATAGGGTGTAATATCAAAATCGATTTAGCAGCACAGCACTTTTCAGTTCCTTTTGAGGCCCTAAACAACTCCTCAAAGTTTTGGACCGATTGGTTTAGTCCTCACTTTGCGCAAAGCAATTCGATTTTCCAAATAAATTTGAATGGGGAAAACCATTTTTTTGAATTTTGATATTTATCAAATCCCCGATTCATGCTATATCAAAACCGGACTCATATTCGGATGCTCTGGAATGTGCTTTACAATTTTCCCGAAGAGAGCATGGTGCTAACTTGCTCCTGAAAGAAGATATAGCGTCCTCAAAACTCGTCTGAAACGTGATTTTCGAGCAAAAAACACGTTTTAGACGAGTTTTGAACACGCTGTATCTTTTTTTAGGGTCAAGCTAGCACCATACTCTCTTCGGGAAAATTGTAGAGCACATTCCAGAGCATCCGAATATGAGTTTTTTTTTTGAAAAGTTCAGAAAATTTGCTATAAAATTGTCTAAGAGACATTGAAGATTGGATCTCGGGTTGCTGAGATACAACCGCTTAAAGAAAAAGAAACACGAAAATTGAAGATTTCTAAGTCTCACCAAAACAACCCACCATTTTCTAATGTCGATATCTCAGCAACTAATGGTCCGATTTTCAATGTTAAAACATGAAACATTCGTAAAATTTTCCGATCATTTCGAAAAAAATATTTTGAAAGTTTTTAAATCAAGACTAACATTTTAAAAGGGCCAAACATTAAATATTACGCCCATTTAAAAAGCTAGTCTTGATTTAATTTGTTTCAAAATATTTTTTTCGAAAAGATCGGAAAATTTCACCAATGTTTCATGTTTTAACATTGAAACTCGGACCGTCAATTGCTGAGATATCGACATTAGAAAATGGTGGGTAGTTTTGGTGAGACTTAGAAAACTTCAATTTTCTTAAAGCGGCTGTATCTCAGCAACCCGAGGTCCATTCTTCAATGTCTCTTAGACAATTTTATAGCAAATTTTCTGAACTCTTCAAAAAAAAAATTTTTTGAAATGGTCACTCATGGTCACTACCGTCACCTGGGGTCAATCGGGACTACAGTCTGAATAGGGACAGCATGTTTTAGAACACTTAAAAGCATCAAATTTGGAAATGAATGAACACATTTTGTTGCTCTGAATATGGTCTAACCGAAATCACTTTAAAAAAAACAAAATATTAGACTGCAAGACTGCTTAAACTGCTGTCCCAATTCGCCCCATGTGTCCCAATTCGCCCCAGATGACGGTATTTTTAAAAATCGAAAAACTGCAAATATTTCGTTAAAATCAAACTTTCGGTGGCTATATACTAAAAACGGAGCTCTTTATTAAAAAATTTGTAAAGAACTTTTCGATTGCAAATTCAATTTTGCATTAAAAAATAACACCAAATTTGAAATTTCGATTTTTTCCAAAAACCACTATTTTTTCAAAAATTCATAACTCGGCGGCAGTTTTTTTGACCATGTTTCTCTATGGGAAATTGAGTTTTAGTGAAAAAAAGTTGATTAAAAATCTGCAAAAAAAAATCCGTGTACCTATTTTTTCTCAAAAGTCCTCAACAACACCTACAACTTTGCTGAAGACACCAAATTGATCAAAAAATTCACTCAAAAGTTACAGCTGTTTGAATATTTACATACCATTTTTGTAT
This sequence comes from Culex pipiens pallens, assembly GCF_016801865.2. Lineage (NCBI taxonomy): Eukaryota > Metazoa > Arthropoda > Insecta > Diptera > Culicidae > Culex > Culex pipiens. Next base: position 204,313,634 of record NC_068938.1, read on the forward strand.
GGACAGCAGCCAAAATTGTATGGAGACTTGTATGGGTTAACCAATGACACAAAATAGCTTATTTGGTCATAGGGAAGGCCGCCACAAAGTTTGAGCCAAATCAAAAAATACAAAAAATAAAAATGGTCGAAATCGGCCGATTTCGTAGAGAGTTGCTCTTATAAGACTGGAATTTTTGAATTTTAAAAATATTTTGACGTTAGAAAAAAATGTCTAATTACAAGACACTTAAAGAACCTAATTTTATTAAATTTTTATTCTTTGCAAGGCTGTATCGTGTCATCTCTGTGTCAGGTTTTGCAGTTTAAAAGGAATTTCAAGAGAATTTTCACAGCTATTCGATGAAAATATTTTTGGAAATGGACAAAAATTTCAAGCTTTAAGAAAACGCATTCTTTTTTTTAATAAAATTATAGTGGTACATACTTCTCTATGAAACAAAAGTTGAGAGTTTTCGTCTTCTTTTTTTTTTTTTTGAATAATAAATAAAAAATAATTAATTGAAAAAATCGGTATTTTTTCCAGCAACCGAATTTTCGGATAGTCCTCATCCAATCCTACAACTTTGCCGAAGACGTCGAATAAGATAAGAAAATTCTTTTAACGGTGCACATCAACCAGAGCTTTTGCACCCAGATTATTGTTACAGACATCCCAAGTAACATTTTTTTTCAAGAGTTCTACAGGAGCTCTTCAAGATAGCTACAGCATAGCAGTTTGGACCGCGGTAGGATAAAATTCTCTTCAAAACTTCTTCAGGAGTTTGTAAGAGTACTTGAAGAGAGTTTTATCCTACCGCGGTCCAAACTGCAATGCTGTAGCTATCTTGAAGAGCTCTTATAGAACTCCTGGGAAAAAATGTTACCTGGGATTTTAGTATCTTTAAAACTACGGGTACTATCGAAATATTTATTTATTCATTCCCTAAAGTACTGTCCAAAAAGAAATTTACAACATAGTTTGATTAATTTTACAATCCCGTTATTGCAGGATTGGGTCCGTAAGTTTGACCATTTTGGAATAAGAAGACAACAACTTCCTTCGTTTCTGTGCACCCTTAAAAGTTACAGATTCTCGATTATTTATGTACGATTTTCGTTTGGACAGCTGGCAAAATTGTTTGGAGATTTGAATGCATTGTTTTGGGTAAAGCAATGACACAAAATGGCTTCTTTGGTAAATTTTGAGACAAATAAAAAAATACATACAAAAACCCAGTTCGAAATTTGGGGAGTTTTGCTCAATTGATTTTATTAAATGATAACTAGGCACCATAATTCACTCGTCAAATTATGATGAAATTCAAAAAAAAAAATTGTTGGTAGTAAATTACAGTATTATGCTTCAAAAAGCATCGAGAGTACCTCAACAAAACTTTTCCATTACGTGAAGTTGATGATGAAACTGGCTCAACTTCAGCGTGTCGAGTTCGTAGAACATTCAGTTAATTTTATTCTGCGCAACATGCCAGTTGTCCTGTGGACACTTTTCGTTCCAAGTGCTTTCGCAATTATGCACAATTTCAATTGCGATAGTGTTCCACTGGAATCACTTGTTCCAAAGGCAGAGGTAGTGAAATTTGATGACTTTTTCGCCGAATTTGAACGCATGAAGCCGTATTACTTCAACGAAACGAGCTACTTGTTTAATGGTTCCAATGTAGATTGTTTAAATAATAATAGTCCCGTCGGATTTGTTATGAATTGGAACACAAATTTTGCCGTATTGTTACGACGCTGGGATGACTTAGATTATAAATGTGAAAAGATTTATTTTGAAAGGGATGGCAAAGGTTTACTTATCCCAAAAATCGACAAACCAGAAAGTTTACTGAAAATTTTGAAATTCAACGTGGATTCAAAAGCGCTGCAGCTAACTTACGTTACATCTTCAGAACATTATAGAATTCACGAATTTGTCCCCATTACATGGTCAAGTCACAACTTCGAAAACATCAGCAACACCAACTGCAGTTTGGATTTAGGTTCTTTTCAGAAAAGAAAACATTTTGACAGGAACAGGGCAAACCATGTAATCAGTGGAGTTATAGTTATTTCTTTGGCAATCGCATCTGTTGTATTTTTCATGTGTCGATGGTTTCAAACAGGTCCCGTGCTCAGTGTGCAATTTGTACAAATTCATGATATTACTGCTTGAAAAAAAATTATACACACATTATATTTCTTTTGCTCATGGTTGAATAAAGAATAATTTACTCTAAATTCACTTTGTATTATTTTCAAACATTAAAGAAAAACCTACACATTTATGAATTACTCGTTTTATTTTGAATTTCTTTAGTAAGCATCCAATGAAGATTTGATTTACCCTTTTGTTTTATTTTAAACCTCAAAATCAATTTCTAACCACAAGCTTAAACAATTATGAGGCAATCCCACCTAATTACGGGTAGGTCCCCCAATCAACCTGGCGCCATTGACAGATTCTCCCTTCCCTTAACGACCTACCACCAGCTTCAACAGTAGCAGGTTGAGTCCGATCACCTGCGCGTTTGCCCCTTCGGATCGGCACATTTTCATTATTGTGTCAATCATGGCACGATTCTCGCCACCGGTGTGACACTTTTCTCGGGCGAAAACGCCACCCGACCACTGCCACTGACAGCCCGTCAAATTCTGCCTGGCTGAGGGTTTTTCGCTAGATTGGTTCAAAATGATCCATGAAAAAAGTTTGTTGAAGATCGCAATTCGATTGGACGTCATCCAGAAAAGTTTTAAGAACACTTGGAAAAAACGAAAAACGAAACGAAACTATTGGCACTACGCCCCCCGGGGCATGGCCTTCCTCTAACGTGGGATTTCTGCTCCAGCGCCTCTGACGAGACAGGAGAAACCGGGACCGACGTTTTACTTCACCATCCGATAGAAGCTCAGTGGATAAGGCGGGAATCGAACCCGCGTCTCATAGCATCATCGGGATCGGCAGCCGAAGCCGCTACCCCTGCGCCACGAGACCCACACTTGGGGAAAACCCAAAAAAGGGTAAAACGGATAAGGAATAATTTTTTCTCATTAATTATTCTAAAAAATCTCCAAACAGGCTGAAATCAATCAATTTGTGTGTTTCAACAATTTTGTGAGAAGAGAATTAATTCGAAAAATAGAGTTTGGAATCTTGAACCAGTCTACTACTAACCAACTTTGACTCCGCTGAAACTTAACCCTCTACAACCTAACCCCGCCTCTAGACGGGCTTCGATTTAAAAAATCGCCAAAAATCAATTTTTCAACCAAGTTTTGATCTTTAAAAAGCACTGGAAAGAAGAACTAAAATTTTAGAAAATTTCAGGGTTGGAAGTTTAACTTGTTTTATGTGACTTTGCCAATGTTTTTAAAAATGTCATTTTTTTAGGGGTCAACTTAGGCTGTGTTTTTCACTAACATTTCCAACATTTTTAGTAAAAAGAAGTATGCAGTAATTTTTGTAGTGTCCCAGACTATGCCTCTACGCATTTTTTTGCAATTTAAATGATGATGGTGCGATTCTATAGCAGAAAATGTGAAAAACATGCAAAAAATTGAAAAAGTGACTGTAAAAACATGAAAAAATTAGATAGGCGAAATGTAATTATATTAGGTGGTAGAGTAGGCCAAATACTACCAAAAACAAACATAAACTAAACAAGATAAATGCAAATTAAAATACTAAAAATGAAACAAGAAAAACATAAAACAAGAGAAGAAAAGTTTTTCGTAGAACAAAAGTTGCTCAAAATGACCTCCTAAACACGGGAAAAATAAATATTTTCGAAAAAAAAATTTGGGCAGTAGAGGGTTAACTTGAAGGAAAAACCAGAGAGAAGGGAAATGAGAGGGTACACTGGCGATTTATTTTTGACCCCGTAACGCGGTACACAGGTACACAGCCCTTCAGTATAATCTCAGCAGCCAAGCGTGACAAATTTTTGTTCAGTGGAGACTTTAGGCGTTACTTTTTTGGTGACATTTCCCGCTGTCAAATATTTTCATCTCTTTGCAAAATAAACTGTCAAATCGTTTTTTTGTAAATCAGGGAAAATCGAGGGGAAATGATGCAAACGAACCTTATTCAGTTCTTCTGTCTGGTTTAACCTTACCGGTGTTTGCGATATATTTTGGATAACTTATTGAGGTCTCTTGAGTTTATTCGGTGCCGGTGTGACCACAGATCCGATAAAAATCATTGTAAAGTGAATCGCAAATCATTTTTTTAATTTCTAAATTGATTTGCACTTCAATATAATTTGATATTCCTAATCTGACTTGGTTCTGAAATTATCTTTTGGATGCTGTCTGCCCCGAGACACCTCTTCGTAGCCCGGTCCACACAAGAGAAAGGGCCAGTGGACTGTATAAGAATTGTAAGCAAAACTCTTCTGGAAGGTGAATAACGATCAGGTCCTGCGAACACGGTTCACTTGCTACTACGGGGTTCTGGACTAAAACAAAACGGATTTAAACTTACAATAGCGTGTGGTAGAGAACTTCTCGGGCCGTGCGCAAAGTGCAAGAGATCGGCAACGAAGCAATTCTTGGGGCCGACAGCAGAATCTGTGCAATATGGGGTTCTTTAGAGTCAGAAGCTATTTAATTTCATCCTCAGCGATGCGAAATAACATTTTAGACAATTTTTAACCTTTATTTGAGCATTTTTTATAATTTTCATTTTGTATAATAGAACTGTTTTTTGAGTAAGCAGCTGCGATAGTCGTTTATTACCACGGAGTTCATCCTTCAACCATCCGTGAACCTGCGTTGAGGCCGGGGTAAGTTACGGACTGGGTTATGGTAAGGGTGGTGACGAAAACGACGACAATGGCGAGGAACATCGCCAGCTCCTGGCAGGCCGTGTAGAACTTTTGCTTGTTGGCTCGTGCCACCGTCTTGGAATTGTTTTCGCGGAACATAAGAGGCCGGATATGAAAGTCGAGCCGAGCCGCGAACTGCACAGCTTTATGCGGATACGCTTTCTGATTACTTTTGCCTCAGCGTCCAGTTTCTTTTGCCGTTCTGTAAAAAAAAATTGAATTAATTGTAATTGATGCTGATAGTTCACAATCGTACTCACCAGATCATGATTTCATGTAGATAGCTAGTTTTTTTTTCGTGGGTCGGGGTTTGTTTATTTTAAAACTGTCATTGCTGGTTTGAAGAAGATTGCTGTGATGAAAAAAATCATCTTCCACTTTCATAACGCCTGAAAACAGTAACGCCTCATCGAAGGCGTTACGGTTGTACCTTTGGTTGGTGCCATGAATTTGGCGGAAATTTGCTCCGAGTCCGCGCTCTATTTTCCCTTCTCTCTGGAAAAACGTTTTGTACCTTATGGGCTATCTACAATCACTTAGCTTAGAACATCTAAGTAAAGTAGTTACTTAGGAAAGTACGCAACTTACGGCCGTCATCCACAATCAACTTAGAAATTTTGCTGGGCTGATATACGTTGCTATGCAGTTGTTTGTTTACCTTTGATATTGAAACGTCAACTTACCGTAGATTTTGAAATTTTTCAAACCATACGTCAGTTTCTAATTTGATTACTTTTCCATTGTAGAAGCTCGGCTTCATTTCCATTGATTCAAATTCCTAAGCTAAGTGAAATTTTCTAAGCTAAGTGATTGTAGATAGGCCATTAGGGTTCAGTGACAACCTGCCATACTGCTAACGTTGACGACGTTCTATCGCGTGTCGAGAATCTTTACGCTTGTCAACGGTAAACTGTGCCGGTAAACTGTTCTGAACTTGATTCAAATTTTCGCATCATAACCTCAAAACCCACGCATCGATTCAAAAGAAACCAACCAGATCGATGCCAACTTCCCGCGTACATAAACAAACTTCGAGAACCTCATTCATAGCCCCCGGGGGCCTCCCCGTATTGCAAAACCACATTCTAATTTTTCCTCACATTTATTTTTTTTAGTTCAAGCTCACCGATCACCGTCGAAATCGTGAGCTAAGTTTGCGCCACCATCCGTATTTCGGTGCGCGGGGCCCGGGCAATTGATGGAAAATTCATTACCGTAGTTCCACCTTCGGTTGACCGTTGGCTGGTTGGTCGAATTCTTTCGTGTAGGTTTCGGTGACTGCACTTGTGCCCAGTTCGAAAGGTACCTACGTAACGTAACGTAGTGCTGCGCCGTTGAACCGTACACCTTAGACAAATGTTCATATACATTTTGTCCAACTTTGAAGGCCAAGCTGCCCGCTAGGTTTCTTGAACTGAAGAAATCCGTAAGAACTGATATGCTCTCTGGAAACAAGCAATACTGGTTAAATTATATTTTCAATAAAATACATTAATGTATTTTGTATGTGTATTAATTCATACACATTCGAAAATCTGTATCCTAGGTAGGTAGGACTTTTCAGAAAAAAAATAAGTTACCCTCTTTAAAAATTTCCTGCTTTTAAGACATTGCTTTATTACCTAATTTAAATTCCTGAAATCTTTATCTCCAGAATTTTTTTTTTAAATAGACCAAAAAAGCATGCCATATTTCAATAGTGCCAAATATTCATTATTGTGGACTTTTGAAATATTAGTCTTGATTTGAAATTTTCATAATATTTTTAAGAAGCGATCAGAAAATTTTAGGAATGATTTATTATTTGATATTGAAAATCAATAGTTTAAGAAATATCAGCATTCGAAATTTGAGAAAAGTTTGTTTGAAAAGGGGTTTTTTGGCCCACTAAAACACAAAAAAAATCCAAAAAATATAAAAATTCGGATGTTTGGACTTTATTTTTAGTGATAAACAATAATAAAAATGTGTAATGTCTTTAAAAGTGAAGCCACTGCGATTAGAATAATTTTAAGTATATTTGGGCTTAACTAAAAATCTATACATTTTTTGAAAATTTTCGATGTACAGTACCAAACAAGTTTTTTCCGTTAATTTTTTTTTTGTCAAAACATACAATTATTGAAAAAAAAATGATTGCAAAACATCTGAACTAGTCTAAAATGTATTCAAAAAACCCCTTTTTTTATTCATATGTTTAGACTATGGCTTTTTATTTTATTTTATTTTATTTTTTGCCCCCTCGACTCCGGCAAATGCCGAAAAACAATAACTTTGCATTGGCCTAATTGGAAATAAAAGTCTTAAAACTTAAACAAAAACAAAAAAACTTTATTCTTCGTTGTTACCAATTAAGCATTTTTGGACTCATTTAAAAAAAATGGAATTTTAATAACAATCCAATGTACAGTACGGCAAAAACATATTTTTTCCTCAATACTTAGATATTTAAAAAACCCTTGATTGCAAATCAAATAAATTTTTGTAAGATGGATTTTAAAACTTCATTTTAAATTCATGGCTTGGAGATATTTTGTTTACATATTTTTTAAAGAGCAGAATCGAATGTGTGAGCGATAAGTACTTAAATTTGTCTATAAAATGTACCTTTTTCAAGTTACAGCCACTTTTTGGTAGGAATATTCGATTTATTTTTGTTTAATTTAATTTTTTTAAGGAAAAGTATCCCTGAAAAAAAAAATTTAGGAACTGAAAAATTTCCTAAAATAGGACAGTGGACAGCACATATTTCGAAACATTTTTAACAAACCGATGGAAATGATTTTTGCTAAGTGTCACCTAGTTATCTTGTAATTTTCAAATGACGAAATCTCAAAAAACTATTTGTACGATTTTCAATGTAAAAAAAATAACCATGTGGAAATTTTCCGATCTTTTCAATAAAAATATTTCAAACATTTAATAATTTGGTCAAAAATATTAAAATAATGAAAATTTAAGAATGGTGGATGGTTTGTTTTTGGAGACTTGTATGGAAAAACTAATGATAAAATGACTTTTTTTGACGAAGGAAATGCATTGTCCAAATAAAAAAATACAAAGAAAAGTTGAAAAGTTTGTGAAATCGAAAAGAATCATTTTTTTTTCTTTTGCAAAATAAGCATTATTGGCATATTACTTTTGTAAGGACCATACCATAAGTTTCGATGAGGTCATGTTTGGAAGAACCAATTCTTTCAAAACAATACAAGAAATACTTTTTGTTTAATTTCTTGTGAAATGATTTTCTTCTATAGTTTCATGCACAGGTTTGGTGCTTATGATTACTTTATTAAAGTATTCTTGTAAAATTCATATTTTTTTCACAATACAGTCCAGACTCGATTATCCGAAGGCCTCGGAAAAAATTCACTTCGGATAATCGAATCACGAAAAAAAATTTTTTTTCGTTGTCTTATTTTTGATTATTGAGCATAGGTATGACTACTAATCACGCTAAAATTATTTAGAATTTATAAATCCAACATGGCGGCCAAAATGGCGGTGATGCAATATTGAAAAAATGCATTTAATTTTTTAAAAGGCAATCAACAACCCAAATTTCTTAGGTCTTAGAACTCAAATTTTATGTTAAAAACAAGAAAATTAAAAAATACGATTTTTTTTTTGTTCGTGGTTCGATTATCCGAAGTCCCATACAAACCATCAGATAATCGAACTTCGGATAATCGAAACTTCGGATAATCGAGTCTGGACTGTATACCGTATTTTTTTTTTCGAAAATACTAAAATATTCTAAATTTGGATATCAAACGAATTGAAATTACGTATACCTTTGCAATTCATTAGATTTTTTTTGGAAAATACTAAAATTTTCACAAAATACTGTATTTTTTTAAAGCACTCAAATTTTTATAATTTGCAATATGGGTGAGACGCAAAATTTTTTATGAATCATACACAGTTTGAATGTATTTATTAAGCATGCAAAATTTCGCTTCGTTCGATACCCATATTTCATATTAAGAAAATTTGAGTATTTTCGAAAAAAAATTACGGTAATTTGTGAAAACATTAGGATTTTCAAAAAATATCTAGTGAATTGAAAAAAGCATACGAAATTTAAATTCGTTTGATACCCAAATTTAGAATATTTGAGTATTTAAAAAAAAACGGTATTTTGTGAAAATTTTAGTATTGTACAAAAATAATTTAACAGAGCGAAAAAAGTATACAAAATTTGGCTTCGTTTGATACCCATATTGCATGTTTTGAAGATATGAGTATTTTCGAAAAAAAAACGGTATTTTGTGAACACATTTTTTGAGCACATATTTATACTTTGAAACTTACTAAAAGTAAATCTTTCCCAGTTCCTGAGGGGAACACCCTTGAAGAGTATCGGGGCCGGCATTTACAAAGCGGATTCAGTGGCAGTTTCATTCTCAACTTAATGTTAACATGTTAAGGTTAATGTTAACATTCCATAGGTCGCCTCCCTAAGGTGTCGTGATAAGGTCCAGTTTGTGACGATACACTACCTTCCCTTTACTAAGCAATCGATTCCAGAAGGGAAAAGATCACCAGTTGTGTTGGTCCGAGCCGGGATTTGAACCCCGATCTACCGCTTACGAGGCGGAAGCGTTACCACTGGGCTACGTGGCTCGGTCAACTTAACTTACTAGATTTTCAAAAAATATTTTCTTAGTGAAAGCATTATCGCCATCGTCTGACGATAATAATATCGACGATATTTTTTATCGATTTACAACCTTGATTGGAATATTCCATTATTACTAGATTTATCTAAAAAGTCCAAGGGTTTTGCTGAAGAATACAAAGTTCCTAAATGTTTTTGTTTTTTCAAGTGAATATCTTTTGACAACTGATATAAGCTCTAATTTGGTAAACAAAACCACGTTAGGCAGATAAGATGTACACGGAGAAAAAAGAGTTCCCAAAATTGTGAACAAGCGTTCATTTTTCATTTCATTTAATTTTTTCATGAACGCTTGTTCACGATTTTGAGAACTCTTTTTTCTCCGGGTATCAGCTACTAGGTCATAGTCAAAATTATGAGAACCACATTTTCATTATGTTGAAGGTAAAATTAACTCAAAATCTAAAACATTATAAAAAGTTATGCAACTGCCAAAACATATCAAAATCCAGACTCTATTATCCGAAGCCTCGATTGTCCGATGTTCGATTCGGATAATTCAATTATCAGCAAAAAAAATATTTTAATTTTCTTGCTTTAAACATCAAATTCGCGTTCTGCGACTCAATTTTAGTAAAATTTGAAGAGTTGATAGTCTATTAAATTACAGTCCATTTTTATATTTCATAACCGCCATTTTGGCCGCCATCTTGGTTTTGAAAATTCTAGATCTCTCGTAGTTTAGGAATCATTCCTAAATTCGACAATCAAAAATAAAACAACGATTTATTTCTTTATTTATTTTTTTGGTTTTCGATTATCCGAAGTGACATTTTTCCAAGGCCCTTGGGTAAACAATGTTGAATTTTTCTTAGGATTATTATTTTTTAGTTTTACGTTTTTTCGTTTTTAAACAAAATTAAAATGTTCTATTAAAAATTACTAGTTTTGAATTGTCAAACATTGTAATATTCGGGACTCCAGATTTCTAAAAAGACACGACTCCACAGAAATCGACTTCACAGTCCTGGTTTAATTAACATCAAGCTTTCAATCAAAATGCAAAATAAAACAAGATTTGTTCGATTCATTAAAGAATCGATCAACTGTTAACGAAGAATTCTAGCCCGCTGCTGCTGCTGCCCCACCTTAACTTTTTTCGCACAGGCATTTTGCACCATTTCGAACCACCACCGCGCAGCGTCAAGTGACCGCCAACGGGGGACCTCACCCCTACAATATCCGACTGACTCCTAAACCGAACCAACCTGGCCAATCACCCGGTGAACACCCCCCAAACCACCGTTTGTGCGCGCTAAAAATTAAGATAAAAATGGAACGTGATTTATGAAAGGACCGTTTGGTGGCCCACCGCCAGCGGATCGTTCCGCGAGTGGCCACACTTTGGCTTTGGGAAAGGATCGGTGTACTACCGGATCAAGGTCAGATTGATCTAATGCCTCGGTGTGACTCAACGGAGTTCGTGTCAATTGAAACTGGAAATATTTTAAAAGGTTTGATTTGATCAATGAAAAATTCAAACTTGAGAGGCTAAGTGCCGAAGGCAGTGATCGGATATGGTTGGTGGTTTCGGTGGGAACCCGTTGATCGGATCGCGATTTGCGGATGGAACTGCGGTGTGACAGGTGACAATATTGGAATTGGTTGGAATGATGGCGATTGGAGGTTATTTGGATAAACGAAAAAGTATTGTTGATTTGTTCAAACCCAAACAAGCTCACTTCAACAGCCCTGTCCATGTCACTAAAGCAAACACCTCTTCATTTGACCTGATGGATTCAACTCAACGCGTGATCGCTCTAAATCCCTGTCAATCATAACTCAAGCACGCGTCTTGCCCGTAGAAACCAGAAGCTCACAACTCGTGTCAGAAGATCATCCGCAGGGCACGCTTCTTCCTCCAAGACACCAAATTTGTCAGCTCAAGATCCGAAAAAAGTTCGTGAGTAATGCGATTACGATCCGATCCAATTCACTTCCAAACGGAGCATGATTTATTGAGGGGATGTTACTGGCCGAACAATAGATCACCCACCGTGGCAACAGGTACGGGGACCTTGAACTGTCACTTTGAATCTAGATCAATAGCGAAGGAGGTTGAACGCGAACGTAACGTCAACCGAGCACCAAGTCATCAATCATGTTTTGGCTGGGAATTGGCGTTGAAAATTGGTTCTAGGAAGTGTGTTAAATTCAACTATTCGTTTTCAAATGAAACGGTTCAATGAACGAGTTAATCATAAACCTTCAATTTAAGTCCCCACCAAAATCGGTGAACTCAAAGTCAATTGCAAAAATATTTATCGACATTCCCCATTTGTCAACCCAATGCCCTCCCATGACGACCTTCTTCAAAATTGAATGATTGCTCTCGAGCCCCCCGACAACGATTGTACGGATAATCCCATGTTGAACAACGGTGTCGATTAAAGGCCTACAAGATCGGGTAGATCTTCAGCGGACCACACGCAGGCGAGGCTGCTCCTTAAATTAATCGCAAAAGACGCCACCGATCATGTTCAGTTGAAGCTTCAAAGTCAAGAGGACTTAAATCACGGAGAGTCACCCACGCTGCAGAGAATTATATTTCTTGCAATCAATTGCATTTTAATGAATTTTGACTAAGGAAAGAAACTTTTTGTTATATTATTTCAAATTATCATGAAAATAAAGTTGGTTTTCAAAATCCTGGAAGGCTGCCAAACCCTTTGAAGAATTATAAAGATTTTAGTCAATTGATTAATTGGGGTAATTCTCTACCAACTCACACGAAATCGGGAAAAGTGGCCCCGACCCCTCTTCGATTTGCGTGAAACTTTGACCTTAGGGGTAACTTTTGTCCCTGATCACGAATCCGAGGTTTGTTTTTTGATATCTCGTGACGGAGGGGCGGTACGACCCCTTCCATTTTTGAACATGCGAAAAAAGAGGTGTTTTTCAATAATTTGCAGCCTGAAACGGTGACGAGATAGAAATTTGGTGTCAAAAAGGACTTTTATGTAAAATTAGACGCCCGATTTGATGGCGTACTCAAAATTCCGAAAAAACGTATTATTCATCGAAAAAAACACTAAAAAAGTTTTAAAAACTCTGCCATTTACCGTTACTAGACTGTAAAATTTTTTAGAACATGTCATTTTATGGGAAATTTAATGTACTTTTCGAATCTACATTGACCCAGAAGGGTAATTTTTTCATTTAGAACAAAATTTGTCTTTTTAAAATTTCGTGTTTTTTTCTAACTTTGCAGGGTTATTTTTTAGAGGGTAACAATGTTCTACAAAGTTGTAGAGCAGACAATCAAAAAAAAATTGATATATAAACATAAGGGGTTTGCCACTAAACATCACGAGTTATCGCAATTTTACGAAAAAAAGTTTTGGAAAAGTGACTTTTTGCGTTTCTCTATGTTTCGTCATCCGTCATCGTCTGTCGCGAGTGACCATGAACGGCCATGATCAACGACGACCAACTTTTTCAAAACTTTTTTTCGTAAAATTGCGCTAACACGTGATGTTTACAAGCAAACCCCTTTGTAATTGTCTGCTCTACAATTTTGCAGAACATTGTTACACTCTAAAAACTAACCCTGCAAAGTTAAAATAAACACGAAATTTTAAAATTAAAAATGTTGTTCTAAATGAAAAAATTACCCTTCTGGGTCAATGTAGTTGTAGTTTCGTAAAGTACATTAAATTTCCCTTAAAATGACAGGTTCCAAAATTTCTTACAGTCGAGTAACGGAAAATGGCAGAGTTTTTAAAACATTTTTAGTGTTTTTTCGATAAAAAATACGTTTTTTTCGAAATTCTGAGTACGCCATCAAATCGGGCGTCTAATTTTACATAAAAGTCCCTTTGACACCAAATTTCTATCTCATCGCCGTTTCAGGCTGCAAATTATTGAAAAACACCTCTTTTTTCGCATATTCAAAAATGGAAGGGGTCGTACAGCCCTTCCGTCACGAGATATCAAAAAACGGACCTCGGATTCGTTATCAGGAATAAAAGTTACCCCTTAGGACAAAGTTTCACGCAAATCGAAGAGGGGTCGGGGCAACTGCTGTGTGAGTTGGCGGAGAATTACCCATTGATTATCAAAAGCTTAGAGTGTATTAAACCTTACACCTTCCCAAAAACCGTCTATTCAGGTGAAACTTATTTGGGGATACCGGTGAAATTTTCCCTTATCCACTTAAAAAAAGGGAAGCATCAACACTTCCCGTCTTCCAAATCCTTAATTGATCGAGTCTGAACTGTACAAAAAACAGTGTACAATGAACCTAATAATTATCTAAATGATCAACAGTATTTGATTTTCAAGAATATCTGTATTTTATTCGCTCCCTAAAACGCTCCTCCCTCAAACAAAGCCAACAAAATAGCACAACAAATACAATCATTAAAGCGATCGAAATCATTTTCTTAAGTAAAATCAGTAGCTCTAAAGCAAAAGTCTCATCCAGCGTCTCATCAATTGCAGAAACGTTTTCTTCAAGGACACTTTGCTGGCGCCAATTTAGATTCAACCAGGTGAGATTGCAGTTCTGCAATCCATGATCGCTAGCCATTCCAAAACTTTGATTCGACTCAACAGGCCAATATTCTTCAAATACTAATTTGTTTAAAGCTATCCAATAAACACGCTGCCCGGTGACTGGTTGCTCTTCGAAACTAGCAACGTGTAATTCAGGTGGAATTTTATCATCAGTATCAGATCGCAAAAAGCCCAAATCATCCTTGTAAAAGTAACAAATAGCACACATGGGAGGATTTCGGAAATAACGCCTAACAACACCGATCGTACTGTTCCAATTGAACACAAATTCGACCAAGTCACCCCCAGCGTATTGGATAGGACGATCCGTTGAAATAGTACGGCCTCATGCGCTCAAAGCCTGTGAAAAAATCATCAAATTTAACCGATTTCAGTTTGGATTGTAGAGACTCCTGGAATTTATCATCGCAACTCGAATTTAGGCTTGGCACAAAAAGGAACACAAAAAGAAGAATGGTTTTCATGTTGAATGATTTGAGTACTAACATCTCATAGTAATTTTCGCGTGTTTTATAGGTTCATGGTTGGATAGTTGTGAGCACTTTTCAAACTCATATTATTTAGAAAAAAATCTTCGAAAAAATTGACAGTTATGAATTATGAAATAACAGTTGAAAGTTTTATCAAGTTTCATCATCTTGTATTTTTGATGTGTCGTTAATGATCATCATGTATGAAACGACAGTAATCTTCCATTATAAAGCCATTAGGAAGAAAATTATTTTATGTCTAACAATAGCCTAATGAAAGTTCAAATAACTTTTGAATTATTGTAAAAAAAAAAACTTCAAAAATCTGATTGTTAAAAAACATTTGTAAAGAATCAAAGCATATATTTAAAAGATTTAAGTAAACCATCTGAGACGACTATTTAAAATTATAAACTGAAAATACAGAAAAAAATCGAAGCATATACCCTCTTAGACGGTGCGCCTATTTCGGGAGGTGGGTGTTGTGGACTTGGCGGAGACGCACGCAATTGTTTATGTTTCTTGGTTTTAGGGAGGTACGGGTGGGGATTATTACTGGATTTCATGGTGTAATGGTATTATGGTTTATGTTTAATGTTTAATGTTTAATGTTTAATGTTTAATGTTTAATGTTTAATGTTTATGTTTAATGTTTAATGTTTAATGTTTAATGTTTAATGTTTAATGTTTAATGTTTAATGTTTAATGTTTAATGTTTAATGTTTAATGTTTAATGTTTAATGTTTAATGTTTAATGTTTAATGTTTAATGTTTAATGTTTATGTTTAATGTTTAATGTTTAATGTTTAATGTTTAATGTTTAATGTTTAATGTTTAATGTTTAATGTTTAATGTTTAATGTTTAATGTTTAATGTTTAATGTTTAATGTTTAATGTTTAATGTTTAATGTTTAATGTTTAATGTTTAATGTTTAATGTTTAATGTTTAATGTTTAATGTTTAATGTTTAATGTTTAATGTTTAATGTTTAATGTTTAATGTTTAATGTTTAATGTTTAATGTTTAATGTTTAATGTTTAATGTTTAATGTTTAATGTTTAATGTTTAATGTTTATGTTTAATGTTTAATGTTTAATGTTTAATGTTTAATGTTTAATGTTTAATGTTTAATGTTTAATGTTTAATGTTTAATGTTTAATGTTTAATGTTTATGTTTAATGTTTAATGTTTAATGTTTAATGTTTAATGTTTAATGTTTAATGGTTTTATGGTTTCATGGTTATGTTTTAATGGTTTCATGGTTTATTGTTTATGGTTAATTTTAACATTAAACATTAAACATTAAACATTAAACATTAAACATTAAACATTAAACATTAAACATTAAACATTAAACATTAAACATTAAACATTAAACATTAAACATTAAACATCAAAAATTAAACAAAATAACATATTTTTAACTGATGCAATCATGCTAAATATCAACGCTTGAAAATGCAAATAAAAAATGTTGTAAGTTGATTGCACATCTATCTATTAAAATTTTAAAGATTTCCATAAAATGTGATTTCTTTGCTCTGTTAATTTGTACATTTCCAACAATTTAAATTTTAAATTGTAGTTAATTGTGCCTTCTGACCGCCTTCGACCCAACACCTCCGGGAATTGCATTAATGCAGTTCCAGTCCGAACAATAGCGCGAGCCGTTTGATTGACGTTTGAAGATGCGGTCCCCCAAGAAAGCTGGCCCGCCGCACCTCTCTAGAGGGTTAGAAATGTCAACCTTTTCGCGTGCACGTTAGGCCCTTTGCAAACTGTCAAGGGCACGCTTGCGCAAAACATGAATAAATCCATCCATCGTTAGATCATTGGCGATATTTATAATTGAATAGGGCATTCAAAGGATAGATGGATGGACCTGAACCTGACACGAAACGGATTTCAGGGGCTCGGTCAGCTGTGCGGAATGCCGCGAATGTCACGCGAAACCTGAGTTATTTGTGATCGGTGAATTTGAGCTTTATTGACGCTGTGGGAGTGGTATGAGTGGTTTATTGGATTTGCGAAATCATGTGCTAGACAATCTTTGATGGTTATAATTTGTAAAAATATCCAGTCATTTAATCTTTAAAAAAAACTATATTTTCTTCTTAAATTCAGTTTCAAAGCTTATTCACGACATTTTCAAGTGCCCCTTTAAACATCGTCATAAAAATTCTTACAATAAATTCCGCGTACGTCAGTCAAATTGCTAAACATTTGTGGAATCGTTCAAATTAAGCGACTAAAAGGTAATTATTTCTGACATTAGCCGCTGACCAAAAGCGTATAAAATGCATCCATTACTTACCAACACGACCCGCACAATAAACCTCCTCCCCGCAAAACCCACCTCTCGATAGCTCAAAGTGCTTAAAGTTTAAATCCACGGCGCATGCCACTCCAATTTGGCCGTTTCCGCTTGTACGGTGACCAACTTAACCTAACCTAACCTAAAACATAACCTAAAAGCAGCCGCTCGTTCTCTCTCTCATTCACTCGAGTTTTAGCCTGATTGTTTGGGCACGGCGAACCTCCTAAAAGGCGGTTCGTCGCTCGAAACCTTAATCCACGCGTTGAAGTCACTCGCGTTGGGGCGATTATTATTTATTTTGGCGAACGGAAAATGTGCTTTTTAGTACATTTGCTGAAGTCGCATTTTGGGTTGCAAACATTAATCCAGCATGACTGGTTGGTTCTTTAGTATCGTGGACCGGAGATCTATGGTATAAGCTAGAACCAACTGGTAAAGGGTGCTTTTTTGCGCAGACTTTGATGAGAAATGGGCTCGTTTAGTTCTGTTGACACCTACGGAACGTGTGGCATTACAATAAAGCGTTACCATTTATAGTTGATAGAATATGATTTGTACTATGTGTAGTTATGTGGAATCATTTACTATTCAACCAAACTTTTGTTCCAATAATTGGAAGTGAGTATGTTATAATTGGAAATGAAATTTCAATAAAGTGAGAATTAAAAATTTCAACAACTTTTTTAATGAATCTACTAAATCAAACTCAAAATCAAAATCAAAATCAAAATCAAAATCAAAATCAAAATCAAAATCAAAATCAAAATCAAAATCAAAATCAAAATCAAAATCAAAATCAAAATCAAAATCAAAATCAAAATCAAAATCAAAATCAAAATCAAAATCAAAATCAAAATCAAAATCAAAATCAAAATCAAAATCAAAATCAAAATCAAAATCAAAATCAAAATCAAAATCAAAATCAAAATCAAAATCAAAATCAAAATCAAAATCAAAATCAAAATCAAAATCAAAATCAAAATCAAAATCAAAATCAAAATCAAAATCAAAATCAAAATCAAAATCAAAATCAAAATCAAAATCAAAATCAAAATCAAAATCAAAATCAAAATCAAAATCAAAATCAAAATCAAAATCAAAATCAAAATCAAAATCAAAATCAAAATCAAAATCAAAATCAAAATCAAAATCAAAATCAAAATCAAAATCAAAATCAAAATCAAAATCAAAATCAAAATCAAAATCAAAATCAAAATCAAAATCAAAATCAAAATCAAAATCAAAATCAAAATCAAAATCAAAATCAAAATCAAAATCAAAATCAAAATCAAAATCAAAATCAAAATCAAAATCAAAATCAAAATCAAAATCAAAATCAAAATCAAAATCAAAATCAAAATCAAAATCAAAATCAAAATCAAAATCAAAATCAAAATCAAAATCAAAATCAAAATCAAAATCAAAATCAAAATCAAAATCAAAATCAAAATCAAAATCAAAATCAAAATCAAAATCAAAATCAAAATCAAAATCAAAATCAAAATCAAAATCAAAATCAAAATCAAAATCAAAATCAAAATCAAAATCAAAATCAAAATCAAAATCAAAATCAAAATAAAAATCAAAATCAAAATCAAAATCAAAATCAAAATCAAAATCAAAATCAAAATCAAAATCAAAATCAAAATCAAAATCAAAATCAAAATCAAAATCAAAATCAAAATCAAAATCAAAATCAAAATCAAAATCAAAATCAAAATCAAAATCAAAATCAAAATCAAAATCAAAATCAAAATCAAAATCAAAATCAAAATCAAAATCAAAATCAAAATCAAAATCAAAATCAAAATCAAAATCAAAATCAAAATCAAAATCAAAATCAAAATCAAAATCAAAATCAAATACAGGTAGTGGTAGGCGAAACCGCACTTTTTTAGGAGCCGCTCATTTTCGCTACCTCTTTTAAATGAACCGCTCATTTAAAAAAATTGGGGAAAAGACAATTTTAAAGAATGGTGTTATTTTCAATGTTTTTATTAGACTTTATGAGATATAATTTTTGAAAAAAAAAATCTTAAATAAGAAGATCCGCTTTAAACCCATAGGTCTAAACGTTCGAATAATTAGATGGGAATGAATTGGGTGCTTAAATATAGTGTTTTGGAGAAATTTGCTATTAATTTTACAAAATTGCGTTTAAATTCTGCTAAAATTAATCAAATGTTATTTTAAGAAAATGTTATTTTAAAAAAATGTTTAAAAAAATGAAAATTTTATTTAAAAAACTAACTTAATCCACCTATGTGGTTGGTGCCTTCCTCACTCTTTTCCAAAAATGGGTTTGGACACAAATTTCGTCTAATTTCGTTAAGTTTCGGAATACAAAAAACACACATATTACTGAAGAGCTCATAAGTGGCATCTTAGGTGGTCATAGCTTGAGGCAGGGTTGCCTGATCTTCAATATTTTAGACTCGTTAGTGAGGTCTTTCGATTACCTAACCAACGATGGGTCGGATGATGGATCCGGACATTGTTTACATACATTTAAGTGAGATCCGGCTACAAAAAAGTACATAAATATCACTAAAGTGGTCAGAACTCGAGACAGGGTTGCCAGATCTTCAATGTTTTAGACTCGTTGGAAAGGTCTTTCGATTACCTAACCAACGATGGGTCGGATGATGGATCCGGACATTGTTTACATACATTTAAGTGAGATCCGGCTACAAAAAAGTACATAAATATCACTAAAGTGGTCAGAACTCGAGACAGGGTTGCCAGATCTTCAATGTTTTAGACTCGTTGGAAAGGTCTTTTGATTACCTAACCAACGATGGGTTGGATGATGGATCCGGACATTGTTTACATACATTTAAGTGAGATCCGGCTACAAAAAAGTACATAAATATCACTAAAGTGGTCAGAACATAATCGGGCTACCTACGTTGGAGCCAGCCACAACACAACTTTAGTGCTCCGTTGAATTTTCGATTTTTCACGCCGCGGGTGAAGTGTTTAAACGCGAACTTGCCGCCCGGAGATGCCCAAGCGTGGCGCTAGGCATGGCAACTCGAGTGCAGCACCGGGGACCTCGCGGAACCCGTCTCCTGGCCGGATTACTAAAAACAATCCGGCCAATCGCCAAATCAAGCCTTCCACCGCGACGACAGCGATGGAAGGCATTGACAAAACAAAGCTGCATCCACACTATCGCAGCCCGTACCAGCTACGTGTGAAGACAGCTAAGGCAGGCCGGCAGGCCTCCGGCGTCCCCTCCGTCACCCCCGTCCCCACACGCAACGAGTTCGAGCCACTGAGTGGTGACGATGAGGACAATGAAGACGACTGCAGCACCAGCAGTAGCGACGACGACGACGACCCTGCACGCGGGTCGAAGAAAGCAGAAACTAGCAAAACTGCGGCGAAGGAAAGAAGACCTCCGCCGATATTTGTCGTAGACACACTAGCCGATCATGTGGACGAGCTGCTGGAGGGTCAAACCTACTGTTTGAAGATCGGTAAGAAGAATGTGCAAGTGATCACGTTGTTAAGAGCGAATTACGATAAAGTGTTAATGGTCCTCAAAACAAACAACGTGAAATACTTCACATTCGATCCGGCTGAAACGGTGCCGGTTAAAATAGTCCTGCAAGGGTACACGGACCGGCCAGTGGAGGACCTGGCTGGGCACCTTGCCGACGTAAACGTTCACCCCCGGGACATCAAGGTGCTCTCAAGCAGTGCTGTTAAACGTTTAAATTAACGACGTTTAACTTAACGGAATCGTTAAAAGTTAACCTAAATGTGAACGCGAACGGAGCCTACGTTGATCTTAACGAGAACGTGAACGGAGCACGTTAATTAACGTCGTTAATCAACGCGTTAATCCTTCTGAGGCCCCGACTTTGAGAGCCTGTATCTCCCAAACGGTAACATCTAGCGGGTTACTTCCAGTTGCATTTTACGGACATTAACTGGGACTATGAGTTCCCGGTGAGGTTATTTGTCCAAAGTTACCACCGGTTCCAGCAACCCGGAACATCCGTCAAGCATGTTTTTGAAGGCTTTTGTCATTCAATCGACATTTGAGCCAATGTTATGAAACGTTGTTTGTAGTACATAGGTACACTGACTACCTTGGGTCAGTTCAGGGCATCTGTGGCTACTCCGGAACCGATTCCATGGTACCACGCAAATGGTTCCGATGATTGTGATATTTAAAAGTCGACATGTTGCTTATGAAATTTAGTGAAATGAAACTCATTATCATGCCGGTGTCCTTTGACCCGATCGGACCAATCCGGAACCGGTTACCGGTGACCGGAGGAAGTGTAGTGAGTATAGGAAAAGTCCTTTCATGCGACATATCAAACTTCATGAAATTGAAAATTATGTCCACTTAGATGCATGTCGATACACTTACACTTTTGTATTGGTTCCGGTTGACCAGCCTTTGAACTCCAGTGCGCTTGCAGTTTGTAGGCTACAAGATGGTACGCAGTTGGAGTCCCATTGCACTGCATCCAAGTAGGCCAAGTAGCCAGCTGAATTGTACAGGTTTGACACTCTCATCTCGCCGGTTACCATGGAAACCCAATCAAAAAGCCAGTATTTGCTGTTTATTACGTCAATTGTCAAATTTGCCTGATTTTTAGTTCAAGGCCTCCTAGATTGCGTTACGGAACCACTCTTACTTCGGGTATAGCTAAAATATATTTATTAATAATATGAAATTCTTCATAAGGCGCCGGCACTTTATCTATGATGCAGGCGAAGCGAGAGAGGAGGGGGGAGGGGGAAGCACTGTGGCCTCCAATGGCCGATTCCGGAAGGATCAACCCTGATGACGTCAGTTTGGCCTTCATTGGTTATAATTTTCAATTTCATGAAGTTTGATATGTCGCATGAAAGGACTTTTCCTATACTTACTACACTTCCTCCGGTCACCGGTAACCGGTTCCGGATTGGTCCGATCGGGTCAAAGGACACCGGCATGATAATGAGTTTCATTTCACTAAAGGAGAATGGGCAAATTTGTATGGGAGCTGGTCCAAGGATGTACACGAACGGGACCAACTTTTTTCGAAAGATCTCGCCGAGACATGAAAAAAAGTCTTCTGGACCAACTCTCTAAACCCCGGGGTTCAAAAGTTACAAGTTGTTGAAGTTTAAGCATTTTGGGTTAAAATGTACAAAAAATCGTATTTTTGCTATTTCTAAAATCATTCATAAAATCTCTGTTTCATTATGGATTTCGATTTTCTTGACTTCATTCGACGCGTATCAGCAAAAACTATGAGTTCTGATATGTCTTAGCATGATTGAAACATGATTTCTCTTGTTTTTATCCGTTTGAACCGTTTGTGCAAGAGGCATCCCATAGAAACAAGTCGAAACTTCAAGGTTTTGAAACCGGATCCAACCCAGACTGCTTCAGTGAGTATGGAAGGCTTCAGTGCAATGTTGTAACAACTTATTGGGATGGTCTGAGTCATCCGAGAACTCCTTGGAGTTAAGACCGGCGAGTCTACCGACGTAACAAGCAAGATGTCTGCGGTTTCTGACCACGAATCATACCCGCATGGCTTCAGTGAGTATGGTAGACTACTATGCTGATGTGTTGGAGTGTCCTGGGTTCTCCTAGGACTCCCTGGAGTTAAGATCTGTGGGTCTACTACCGTAACAAGCAAAATGTCGACCGGTTTTGACAACGGAACATACCCGCATAGCTTCAGTGAGTGTGGTAGACTGCTTTGCTAATGTGTTAGGATGTCCTGGGTCATCCAATGACTCCCTGGAGTTATGATCTGTGGAGCTACAGCCATAACAAGCAAGAGGTCGACGATTTTTGACCCCGGAACATACACGCATAGCTTCAGACAGTATGGTAGACTGCTTTGTTAATGTGTTGGGATGTCTTTGGTCATCCTAGGACTCCTTGGAGTTTAGATATGTGGGTCACTGTAACAAGAAAAAGGTCGATGATTTTTAACCGCGCCTCATAACCGCAAAGATTCAGTGAGTATGGCAGACTGTATTGCTGTTATGTTGGGATGTTCTGGACCATTCCAGGGAGTGCTTGTAACAGCCGTAGACCTACAGATCATAACTTCAGGGAGTCCTTGGATGACCCAGGACATCCTAACACATTAGCAAAGCAGTCTACCACACTCACTGAAGCTATGCGGGTATGTTCCGTTGTCAAAACCGGTCGACATTTTGCTTGTTACGGTTGTAGACCCACAGATCTGAACTCCAGGGAGTCCTAGGAGAACCCAGGACACTCCAACACATCAGCATAGTAGTCTACCATACTCACTGAAGCCATGCGGGTATGATCCGTGGTCAAAACCCGCAGACATTTTGCTTGTTACGTCGGTAGACTCACCGGTCTTAACTCCAAGGAGGTCTCGGATGACTCAGACCATCCCAATAAGTTGTTACAACATTGCACTGAAGCCTTCCATACTCACTGAAGCAGTCTGGGTTGGATCCGGTTTCAAAACCTTGAAGTTTCGACTTGTTTCTATGGGATGCCTCTTGCACAAACGGTTCAAACGGATAAAAACAAGAGAAATCATGTTTCAATCATGCTAAGACATATCAGAACTCATAGTTTTTGCTGATACGCGTCGAATGAAGTCAAGAAAATCGAAATCCATAATGAAACAGAGATTTTATAAATGATTTTAGAAATAGCAAAAATACGATTTTTTTTACATTTTAACCCAAAATGCTCAAACTTCAACAGCACGTAACTTTTGAACCCCGGGGTTTAGAGAGTTGGTCCAGAAGACTTTTTTTCATGTCTCGGCGAGATCTTTCGAAAAAAGTTGGTCCCGTTCGTGTACATCCTTGGACCAAATTTGCCCATTCTCCTTTGATAAGCAACATGTCGACTTTTAAATATCACAATCATCGGAACCATTTGCGTGGTACCATGGAATCGGTTCCGGAGTGGCCACATATGCCCTGAACTGACCCAAGGTAGTCAGTGTACCTATGTACTACAAACAACGTTTCATAACATTGGCTCAAATGTCGATTGAATGACAAAAGCCTTCAAAAACATGCTTGACGGATGTTCCGGGTTGCCGGAACCGGTGGTAACTTTGGACAAATAACCTCACCGGGAACTCATAGTCACAGTTAATGCCCGTAAAATGCAACTGGAAGTAACCCGCTAGATGTTACCGTTTGGGAGATACAGGCCCTCAAAGTCGGGGCCTCAGAAGGATTAACGCGTTGATTAACGACGTTAATTAACGACGTTAATTAACGTGCTCCGTTCACGTTCTCGTTAAGATCAACGTAGGCTCCGTTCGCGTTCTCGTTAATTTTAACGATTAACGGACGCGTTAACGTTAATTAACGTTTAACAGCACTGCTCTCAAGAACGACTACGGTCACGGGTACTCACGTGCTGTACCTACTCTACTTCGATCGTGGTACCGTCAAGCTCCAGGATCTCCGACGGAAAAAAACGTTGGACGGTTTCTGGGTGACTTATTTCTCAAAGAATTCGACATATGCAGCCCAATGCCACCGTTGCCAAAAATTCGGCCACGGCTCGAGAAATTGCAACCTCCCGCCGCGCTGTGTTATGTGCGGTGAAACGCATTTCACGGAGAAGTGCAAACTTCCCCAGAAAGCGAGGCTGAGTGAAAGCGACGCTCAGCAGCACCGGTCGCGTGTCAAGTGCGCGAACTGCGATGGCAACCATACAGCGAACTTCCGTGGCTGTGCCGCGCGTAAAGCATATCTCGAGGAGCAGGCCAAGAAGAAAAAGAAGCTTCCAGCGACCCGGCCGCCTCCAAGGTTAAGCCCAACCGTTCCTGTAGCTGGACAAGGCGCGGCAGATCGGATTACTCCAGCGATTCCTCTCGGCTGGGGAGGTTCCTACGCAAGCGTGACCGCGGTGAGCGGTACAGTTCCGGAACAAACAGCTGTGTCCGGAGATGACCTATTCACTCTGCCAGAGTTTTTCGCCCTCGCGGGGGAAATATTAACTCGTTTTCGTGCCTGCCGGAACAAGGCAGAACAGTTCATGGCTCTGGGAGAGCTAATGATAAAATACGTATACAACGGATAAGCTGCCTCGTGCAGCGCTGCTCTTCGGCGTCAACAGACAAAATCATCCTGTGATCTAGCTTTAAGTTTTCCTCTAACTATCCCCTTTCTATAGCAATTCTGTAGGTTTTTTTTTTGAACTTTTTCCTACTTGTGATTAGCCTTTAGAATAACCAATAATGTCGAAAGACAAATTTATCAACACATAGCTGAAAGGACTTCCAAATCTCTATTAGGTTTAATTGCAATTGCAATTGTGAAATGATGATTTACCAAATAAAAACTGAATTGAAAATTGAAATTGAAAGTGGTCAGACTTGAGACAGGGTTGCCAGATCTTCAATGTTTTAGACTCGTTGGAAAGGTCTTTCGATTTACCTAACCAACGATGGGTCGGATGATGGATCCAGACATTGTTTACATACATTTAAGTGAGATCCGGCTACAAAAAAGTACATAAATATCACTAAAGTGGTCAGAACTCGAGACAGGGTTGCCAGATCTTCAATGTTTTAGACTCGTTGGAAAGGTCTTTCGATTACCTAATCAACGATGGGTTGGATGATGAATCCGGATATTGTTTACATACATTTAAGTGAGATCCGGCTACAAAAAAGGTACATAAATACCCAAAGTGGTCAGAACTCGAAACAAGGTTGCCAGATCTTCAATGTTTTAGACTCGTTGGTGAGGTCTTTCGATTACCTAACCAACGATGGGTCGGATGATGGATCCGGACGTTGTTTACATACATTTAAGTGAGATCCGGCTACAAAAAAAGTACATAAATATCACTAAAGTGGTCAGAACTCGAGACAGGGTTGCCAGATCTTCAATGTTTTAGACTCGTTGGAAAGGTCTTTCGATTACCTAACCACCGCTGGGTCGGATGATGGATCCGGACATTGTTTACATACATTTAAGTGAGATCCGGCTACAAAAAAGTACATAAATATCACTAAAGTGGTCAGAACTCGAGACAGGGTTGCCAGATCTTCAATGTTTTAGACTCGTTGGAAAGGTCTTTCGATTACCTAACCAACGCTGGGTCGGATGATGGATCCGGACATTGTTTACATACATTTAAGTGAGATCCGGCTACAAAAAAGTACATAAATATCACTAAAGTGGTTAGAACTCGAGACAGGGTAGCCAGATCTTCAATGTTTTAGACTCGTTGGAAAGGTCTTTCGATTACCTAACCAACGCTGGGTCGGATGATGGATCCGGACATTGTTTACATACATTTAAGTGAGATCCGGCTACAAAAAAGTACATAAATATCACTAAAGTGGTCAGAACTCGAGACAGGGTTGCCAGATCTTCAATGTTTTAGACTCATTGGTGAGGTCTTTCGATTACCTAACCAACGCTGGGTCGGATGATGGATCCGGACATTGTTTACATACATTTAAGTGAGATCCGGCTACAAAAAAGTACATAAATATCACTAAAGTGGTCAGAACTCGAGACAGGGTTGCCAGATCTTCAATGTTTTAGACTCGTTGGAAAGGTCTTTCGATTACCTAATCAACGATGGGTTGGATGATGAATCCGGATATTGTTTACATACATTTAAGTGAGATCCGGCTACAAAAAAAGTACATAAATATCACTAAAGTGGTCAGAACTCGAGACAGGGTTGCCAGATCTTCAATGTTTTAGACTCGTTGGAAAGGTCTTTCGATTACCAAACCACCGCTGGGTCGGATGATGGATCCGGACATTGTTTACATACATTTAAGTGAGATCCGGCTACAAAAAAGTACATAAATATCACTAAAGTGGTCAGAACTCGAGACAGGGTTGCCAGATCTTCAATGTTTTAGACTCGTTGGAAAGGTCTTTCGATTACCTAACCAACGCTGGGTCGGATGATGGATCCGGACATTGTTTACATACATTTAAGTGAGATCCGGCTACAAAAAAGTACATAAATATCACTAAAGTGGTTAGAACTCGAGACAGGGTAGCCAGATCTTCAATGTTTTAGACTCGTTGGAAAGGTCTTTCGATTACCTAACCAACGCTGGGTCGGATGATGGATCCGGACATTGTTTACATACATTTAAGTGAGATCCGGCTACAAAAAAGTACATAAATATCACTAAAGTGGTCAGAACTCGAGACAGGGTTGCCAGATCTTCAATGTTTTAGACTCGTTGGAAAGGTCTTTCGATTACCTAATCAACGATGAGTTGGATGATGGATCCGGACATTGTTTACATACATTTAAGTGAGATCCGGCTACAAAAAAGTACATAAATATCACTAAAGTG
The DNA here is from genome assembly GCF_016801865.2 of Culex pipiens pallens. Classification (NCBI taxonomy): domain Eukaryota; kingdom Metazoa; phylum Arthropoda; class Insecta; order Diptera; family Culicidae; genus Culex; species Culex pipiens. The sequence goes on from NC_068938.1 coordinate 204,340,740, forward strand.
GTCAGAACTCGAGACAGGGTTGCCAGATCTTCAATGTTTTAGACTCGTTGGAAAGGTCTTTCGATAACCTAACCAACGCTGGGTCGGATGATGGATCCGGACATTGTTTACATACATTTAAGTGAGATCCGGCTACAAAAAAGTACATAAATATCACTAAAGTGGTCAGAACTCGAGACAGGGTTGCCAGATCATCAATGTTTTAGACTCGTTGGTGAGGTCTTTCGATTACCTAACCAACGCTGGGTCGGATGATGAATCCGGACATTGTTTACATACATTTAAGTGAGATCCGGCTACAAAAAAGTACATAAATATCACTAAAGTGGTCAGAACTCGAGACAGGGTTGCCAGATCTTCAATGTTTTAGACTCGTTGGAAAGGTCTTTTGATTACCTAACCAACGATGGGTTGGATGATGGATCCGGACATTGTTTACATACATTTAAGTGAGATCCGGCTATAAAAAAGTACATAAATATCACTAAAGTGGTCAGAACTCGAGACAGGGTTGCCAGATCTTCAATGTTTTAGACTCGTTGGAAAGGTCTTTCGATTACCTAACCAACGATGGGTCGGATCATGGATCCGGACATTGTTTACATACATTTAAGTGAGATCCGGCTACAAAAAAGTACATAAATATCACTAAAGTGGTCAGAACTCGAGACAGGGTTGCCAGATCTTCAATGTTTTAGACTCGTTGGTGAGGTCTTTCGATTACCTAACCAACGCTGGGTCGGATGATGGATCCGGACATTGTTTACACACATTTAAGTGAGATCCGGCTACAAAAAAGTACATAAATATCACTAAAGTTGTCAGAACTCGAGACAGGGTTGCCAGATCTTCAATGTTTTGGACTCGTTGGAAAGGTCTTTCAATTACCTATTCAACGATGTATATCATGATGATGTTTGGTTCAGTTTACTGCCATTTATTCAACTTCCAAAAATATGCGAAAACACATTTTTATACATAACTTTTGAACTACTTATCGAAACTTCAAACAATTCAATAGCACCGTATGGGACCTTAAACCAAGTCGAATGCAACTGGTTTGGTCAAAATCGGTTCAGCCAGTGCTGAGAAAACTGCGTGACATTATTGGTCACATACACACACACATACACACACACATACACACACACATACACACACACATACACACACACATACACACACACATACACACAGACATTTGTTCAGTTTTCGATTCTGAGTCGATATGTATACATCATGGTGGGTTTTCGAGCTTTAAATAAAAAGTTCAATTTTAGAGCAGGATTATAGCCTTACCTCAGTGAGGAAGGCAAAAAAATTACTGTGAATGTACTGTGCTAAATTTTATCAAATTTTATTTTAAGAAAATGTACTGTGAAAGCTTTTCTACATTCGTATTACATCAAAAGTCTGTAAATGCCAAAGTTAAATCGGGCAAGAGGAGTTAGTATACGGTTATTTAGTAGTTTTTCGGCAAAATTTTCCAAGCGTATCATTTTGAAATACTCAAATTTGTACTCCGATAATTCTATAATGTGTCTTCCGATCAGTTGTGCGATGAAATTTTTTTTTTATTTTTTGTTTAGAAAATCATTCACTTTTGTAGTAATTTTAGTACATGAAAAAGTTCACTGTGTACATAATTCTGACAAATTTGACAAAATTTATAAGCATTGAAAAAATGGAATTACATTTTCAAACCTCAAAAACAAATTTCATGCTACAATTGATGGGAAATTCAATTAATGATATTCATCAATTTTAAAATAGACATAAATTTGAAAATGATTCCATCTTGGAACGGTTCTTTCAAAAGACCAGAGTTTCAAAAAGAACCGCGGCTCTTTTTTTGTGAGCCATGGTTCGTTCGCTCTATTTTGAGAACCGGCTCTTTGAGTGGTTTGCTCTTTTTTTGCCCATCTCTAAATACAGGGGATGTGTAGACAAAGTTTTAAAACAAATAAAAAAATTACAAAAAAAGCCATTCGTTTCAAATTGCACCAATTTGTATTGAAACTTATTTTTTCTTTTTTTTTTATTGGGTGCACGTTAACTGATAAAACATTGACTGCATTCTTTTGAAATCCATTAATCGTTATGCAATCCTTATAATTCTAGGAGCTTTTCACAATCGATATTTCAAATAACCTGTCTCACAGTGTTTAGTTGGTAAAGCAAGTACGATGAAATCTATTCTACTTTTGGGGACCTTTTTCGTTTCAATTTGTGCTGGAGAGTGGAATTTGAGCTGTGATGAAGTCACCAAGGAATCCGTTAGATCAAACTTGCCCGTAGTGCAATTTGATGATTTTTTCGCAGGATTTCAACGAATGCAGCTGTACAGTTTTAACTGTTCAATGCATAAATTTAGATATGAAAAAATATGGTGCCCAATTCCGCACTATATTACCGCGCTTATATTCAACTGGAATAAAACGTATGCTATTTCCAGACAAAGAATTAAAAGTGAAACAAAGTGCAACATTCGTTATTTTTGGAAGGACAACGATGGTTATTTGTGGCCTAATCCTTTGTTCAACTGGAGCTTAGCAGGATTTAAAGAAAATTCAAAATCAGATCAGCGTACATATTACTTTCATGACATCAGTGAAATGAGGAATGTCAACTCATTTCATCAAACCATAACCCAGCGTTTGTTGGCAGTTATAGTTTTGGAAATTGTGACATGGCTTTGCTGAATTTAAAACGCTCACGCAAAACAAAAAAGCTTCCAAGTAATGAAATGGATGCTGTAATCAGTGATTTTATTTTGATACTTGTCGTAGTCATAGTATGTTTATGGTTAGCCTCTCGTTGGTTTTATTCCCTTCCTTCGTCTATCGTAGAACCGGTTTAAAAATATTGAGAATATCAAAATAAATTATAATAATGTCCATCAACAGATGAACAACTCCAGACTAGAAATGTCTCTTTTTGGATTAAAATCAAAGTTGTTTTGAATAGTTAATAAATAAAAACATTACAGTTTTTGAAATAATTCATTTTGTGTACAGTAGGGTGGTCGGTCAATCTTTGACTTCATGAGGTTGCAACGTGAAGGTGCCAGGATTTAAACCACCCTAGCGTACAGGTAACGCTGGATTACGTATATTCAAAACCTCCTCGAACCCACTCCGGGTCACTCTTTCACTGTCTGACTCCACTGCCGTAAGATGCCGTGACCTTGGGCTCGTACCCCCGGGAGAATCGTGCAGCAGCGTGTTGCTGCGTGCCATAAATTTAGAGCACGCGGCTTCCAACGACGGTGTGAGAGGCATCTTTTATATGCAAACCACGGTGCTGCATTGCTCCGGCAGAAGTCTCAGCGCGTAGTCGTGTTTTTTTCGCGGTGTGTTTGGCGCGTTTTTCACGGCGATTCCGAGGCGTGTGCGAGCGGACAAGCCCGTTCCGGTGGTCAGAGAGGCCACAATCTGGTCGTCGTGGACACGGCGGCGGTGCAGCAGTGGAAGAGGAACGAGTTCCTGCATCCGAGCAGCAGCAGCAGGAGGAGTCAGCAGCAGCGGCTGCGGAGGCAGCTGAGGCGAGAGACAGTCGTTGGCCGGTGGAATCGGCCCCGGAGAGTCGACTGCGGTCGGCGGACCAGTTTTCGGCCAGGCCAGGTCGGAGACAACCCCGTTGTTTACGTGGCTGGCAGCAGGCAGCACAACAACAACAACAACAACAAGCGCGCGAAAACGAGCTTCCCGCGCATCCCGCTGCGGGCGGCAGCCAGTGCGGCCAGTTCGGCGGTGAGTGCGAAAGGCGAGTTTTTTGTTAGCGTTTAGTTTTTTTTTTTTTTCTCATAGTTTTTTTTTCGGTTAGTTTTTTTTTTCTTTCTCCTTTTTTACTTTTGCGATTAGTTTCATCACTTTCATTTTCGTTTAGTTTATCGCGTTTCTTCGCAAACATGGATCCGACCGAGTCGGACCATGAGGAATTCGACTCCGATTCAACCCTTGAGGGTGACGAGGACGTGGAAATGAAGGACTCTGTCTCGGGAGTTCCTTCAAACACCACCAACAGGGACCACTTCCTGAAGGATAAGGATGCTGACGGTAAAGGGGGATCCACGAACGGGTCTAAGAGGAAGAAGCGAAAGCGTCCTAAATCAGATCCGAATCCGGTTCCCCCTCAACCACCGATTCCTCCCTTGACTCCAGACCCGATTCCCCCCTTGACTCCAAACCCAATTCCTTCTCCCAATCCAGATCCAATTCCTCCTAAAACACCGGTGCCGAATCCGGATCCAAATCCCCCACCGCTCCTGAATCCTCATTCCCAAAAACCGATTCCTCGTCCTCGTCAATATCAAGAGGGATCGCAAACGGAATGGGTGGTCTTCTTCCGGCCCAAACAGAAGCCGTTAAACTTTGTGCAGATCACCAAGGATTTGCAGAAGCACTATCCTGGGGTGGTCGAATGTACCAAGCTGAACAAGAGCAAGCTCCGCGTGATCGTGAACTCCGCGGTGCAAGCTAATCAGATCGTAACTGATCTGCGGTTCAGCATTGAGTACCGTGTTTGGATTCCGGCCCACAAAGTCGAGATCGACGGCGTGGTGACCGATGACAGTCTGTCGCTTGTCGACCTCTCAAGGGCGGTGGGACGCTTCAAGAACCCTAAACTTCCAGCTGTGGAGGTACTCGAGTGCCGGCAACTGGGCAACGTCACCACCGAGGGTGGCCAGAAGAAGTTCATTCCTTCTGCCTCGTTCCGGGTGACTTTTGCAGGGTCAGCTCTGCCGGACTACATTGAGCTGTACAAGCTTCGGCTTCCAGTTCGATTGTACGTTCCGCGAGTGATGAGCTGCGAAAACTGCCAGCAGTTGGGACACACCAAGACCTACTGCAGCAACAAGAGCAAGTGCTCAAAGTGCGCCGGCCCCCACAAGGACGTGGATTGCCAAAAGCAGGCTGAAAAATGCCTGCTTTGCGGCGGGGAACCGCACAAAACTCGACAGTGCCCAAAGTACAAGGAGCGCGAGGACAAGATGAAGCGATCCTTGAGGGAACGCTCCAAGAAGTCCTTCGCGGAAATCCTTAGTCAGGTGACCCACCCCAATCGCTTCGCTCCTTTGGCGGACGAAGATTCGGGGGACGAAGATTCCGATGTGGAGGTCCTCTTCCAGAGAGACGAGGAAAGTGACTCTTCCGGACCAAACCCGAAGCGCAACAAGGCTTCCAAGTCCAGGAAAGCCACTGGCGGCAAGGGTAAGGAAAGTGACTCGTTGAACTTCGAGGAGGATTTTCCTTTCGGTCCGTCGGGTAAGCCCGCTCCGAAGCCGGCACCGAAGCCGACACCGAAGCCGGCACCGATTCCTCTCAAGCCGCTGAAGCCCGTTCCCAAGCTGCCAAAGATCCCCCTAAAAACGGTTCCTCAACCGAATCCGATCACCGATGCCTTCAAAGGAGTCCTTCCTTTTTCCACAATCGTGGAATGGCTGTGCTCTTTTGTGAGTGAACCGACGCGTTTAATCATAAAGCGGTTTGAGCCTCTCGCTAGACACATCGGGAAACAGCTTGCTAGCACGACGCCCCTCTTGTCGTTCATTTCCTTTGATGGGTAATACACCAAAAACGAAAAACGGCATCTCCTTTCTACAATGGAATTGTAGAAGTTTAACCCCCAAGTTAAACGATTTTCAACAATTCGCATTCGAACGAGACTGTGATGTGTTTGCGCTGAGCGAAACGTTTCTTATCGGAGATGAGACGCCAGCTTTCCGGGGGTACAACATCATCACAGAGAGCAGGGCAGGGCCAAATAGAGGTGGAGGCGTACTGATTGGGGTCAGGAAATGCCACACTTTTAGAAAGGTAACGCTCCCGAAGCTAGGAGGAATCGAAGCAGTCGCAGTACAGGCCAGGATCAGAGGACTGGACATTTGCATTGTGTCCGTCTATGTTCCCCCACAGGTGTCGTTAACTCGACAAAAGTTGTGGGGTATGCTTGAGCTGTTGCAGGCACCGCGACTGGTTCTGGGTGACTTTAATCTTCACAGCACCGAGTGGGGAAGTCACAAGACAGACCCTCAAGCATATCTGATTCATGAACTGTGCGACGACTTCCAGATGACCCTCCTAAACAGGGACAAGCAAGTTACGCGGATTGCAACACCACCAACGCCAACTACGTCCGGTACGAAGGCGAGTGCCATCGACTTGTCGCTCTGTTCCAACAGTTTGGCAGTTCTCTGTGACTGGAACGTGCTTCAAGATCCTCGTGGCAGTGATCATTTGCCGATCGCTATTCTGGTTAGCCATGGCCCACAGCAATCGACAACGGTGGAGATGCCTTACGATCTGACGCGAAATATCGACTGGAAACAGTACGCGGAGGCAGTCTCCATTGGAGTTGAGTTGCGAGCTGGGTTGGCACCGCTTGAAGAATATGCGTTTCTGTCTAATTTGATCTATGACAGTGCGTTACAAGCTCAGACAAAACCCGTCCCGGGACCGTACATCCGAACGCGCCCTCCTCTTCCCTGGTGGGACAAGGAGTGTACGGATCTCTCGGCGGCCAGGTCTGAAGCTTATGTGGACTTCTGCAAGTGTGGAATCCGAGCGAACTTCCAAAAGTACAGAGCTCTTGATCGCAGGTACAGTAATACTCTGAAGCGGAAGAAGCGAATGTACTGGCGGGAGTTCGTTGAAGGATTACCAGCAGATACGTCCATGAGCACTCTGTGGCGCGTTGCGAGGGCCATGCGTAGAGGTTCCGTTCCGAACGAGAGTGTGGAAAAATCGGACAAGTGGATATTGGATTTCGCCAAGAAGGTGTGCCCGGACTCGGTGCCGACACAACCATCATTCGACGTTGTTGATGGGAGCGATGCTAATCCTCCCTTCTCGATGGTAGAGCTCTCCATAGCACTATTGACGGGCAACAACACTGCTCCTGGTCCGGACAAGATCAAGTTCAGCTTGCTGAAAAATCTTCCGGACGTCGCCAAGCAGCGTCTGTTGAATCTGTTCAACAAGTTCGTGGAGCAGAACATAATTCCACACGAATGGCGACAGGTCCGGGTGGTTGCCATTCAAAAGCCCGGTAAGCCGGCATCCGACCACAACTCGTATCGTCCAATCAGCTTGCTGTCGTGTCTACGCAAGTTGCTGGAGAAGATGATCCTCGACCGCCTCGAACCATGGATGGAACGAGAGCACTTGCTGTCAGACACGCAGTATGGCTTCCGGAGAGGCAAGGGAACAAGCGACTGTCTAGCCTTGCTGGCCACAGGGATCGACATAGCCCGTGGTAAGAAACAGCAAATGGCTTCTGTCTTCTTAGACATCAAGGGTGCATTTGATTCAGTCTCCATCGAGGTGTTGGGAGTAAAGCTGCGGCGGAGCGGTCTCAATCCGACGATGTGCAACTTCCTCATCAACCTGTTGTCAGAAAAACACATGCACTTTGTGCAAGGTGATCTGGCAATCACCCGGATAAGTTACATGGGTTTGGCACAAGGCTCACGCCTTAGTCCATCCATGTATAACTTCTACGTCAGCGACATCGATGATTGCTTGACCGGAGACTGCACCCTTATACAGTACGCAGATGACGCAGTGGTTTCAATCGCTGCCAAGAAGGAAGTCGATCTGCTAGAACCCTTGCAAGATACTCTGAACAACTTGGCCCATTGGGCAGTGGGAAAGGGTATTGAATTCTCTCCGGAGAAGACGGAACTGGTCGTTTTTACGGGGAAGCATGAACCGGCACAGCTCAATCTTTCTCTCTCGGGAAAGACTATCGAGCAGTCGGACCACTTCATGTACATGGGTACCATCTTCGATCAAAAGGGAACATGGGGGAAGCACATCAACTACCTGAAGCAAAAGTGCCTGCAAAGAACTAATTTTCTGCGCAGCGTCTCTGGCAACCGGTGGGGTGCTCATCCTTCTGACCTGCTGCGACTGTACAAGACAACGATACTCTCGGTGCTGGAATATGGCAGTTTCTGCTTCCAGTCAGCTGCGAAATCACGCTTGTTGGTTCTCCAGCGGATACAGTACCGATGTCTTCGCATTGTCTTGGGATGCATGCACTCAACTCACAACATGACCCTCGAGGTCTTGGCGGGAGTGTTGCCTCTGCGAACTCGTTACTACGAACTGTCTTACCGGTTCCTGATCCGGTGTGATTACAGGAATAAACTGGTAATTGACAACTTTGAAACGTTGCTGAACCTTCACGTTGAGTCTCGGCGCATGCTTCTATATTATGACTTTATGTCATCGTGGGAGTGGAGCCCGAGCACAACGGTACAGCGCACGCCTCCGTTAACCAGCAGCACCCTGATTGGTTTCGACACGTCCATGAAAGCCGATACTCGCGGTATCCCAAACCATCTTCTGCGGGGAGTTGTACCGTCGATCTTCGCATCAAAGTACAACCATGTTCCTCCAAACAACAGATTCTTCACCGATGGCTCCAAGCTCGACGGCTGTACGGGCTTCGGTGTTTATCATGAATCTTATCAGCTGTTCTTTAAGCTGAAGGACCCGAGTTCGGTTTATGTCGCAGAGTTAGCCGCGGTTTACTGCGCACTGCGAATCATCGAGACCATGCCACCTGACCACTACTTCATCTTCACCGATAGCTTTAGCTCTGTTGAGGCTATCCGGACTCTGAAGCCGACCAGGGAGTCTACGTTTTTCCTCACGGAAATACGCAAGACTTTAAACAACCTGGCGGCTCAGTCCTTCAGCATCACGGTGGTATGGGTCCGCGCTCATTGCTCGATTCCGGGTAATGAGAAAGCGGACTTGCTCGCCAAGAAGGGTGCTGAGAGTGGAAACATTTTTGAAAGGCCAATTAGCCTACAAGAATGCTACGGTTTTCCGAGGCAGCGTGCGCTTCTGGATTGGCAAAATCAATGGGACGACGACACCAAAGGACGTTGGATGTATTCCATACGACCTAAGGTGCAAAGAAAAGCCTGGTTCAAGGGAATGGACTTGACGCGTGGATTCATCAGAACGATGTCCCGCCTTATGTCGAACCATTACTCGTCCAAGGCTCATCTGTACCGTATCAACATGAGTGATACGAACCTTTGCGACTGTGGGCAGGGTTATCAGGACATCGACCATCTCGTATGGGCGTGTCCAGATCACCAGGCTCACAGAATTAAGTTGAAAGATACCCTCAGGGCCCGAGGAAGACCACCAGAAATCCCGATGCGAGACGCGTTATCTCAGCTAGACCTTGATGTTCTCTATCCTATCTATCAGTTCCTCTCAGATTCCAAAATATCTATTTAGTTTTCTTCCAGTTAGTTTCTCTTCAGTTAGTTTTCCTCTATTTAGTATAACTCGCCTTCACACAAAGCCGTCGTTTCTGGTTTGCACCGGAAGCAAAGCAAGATCGCCCCAGCAGCTGGACACCGAGTTGCGGCTGAGGACAACACGCAAAGGCCAGAAGAGCCAACCAAGACCCCTACACAATCCCCCTTCCCTTCCCACGCCTTGTCTTTAACATCAATCCCTTCCCTACTAACCCCGAGTAGGCCGCGGGTAATCGGCTCCCCTCCCACTAACATTTACACACAAGATCCTCTGTAATTATTAAGTTTTTTGTAATTACAAAAGCCGACTCGGTCCTAACCAGGTCCCAGTACCGAAAAGGACCTAATAAAAATAATTTTATGAAAAAAAAAACCACGGTGCTGCCACCTGTCGACGAATTGACGAATGATTGTACCATGTCAGCGGGAGGTGTCCCGTTTCGTTCGGAAGACGACATCTCTTTTATTTGATGAAATTGATGAAACAGATCTTGTTAGCGGCACGTGCCCACGTTCGACATGATGGGGTTTCCTTCTTTGGGGCATAAATTTACTAATTTGATTGCGATTCAATTCCATTTTTCCATGACTCACCTGGAGGCCATAATTGGAACCACCGCTTGACAGGCAATTTTCCGTGCCAAACGGTCATTTGTGTTGCCAGGTAATCTGATCCAGATATCCAAGATCAATCACGGAGGTGATTACCATTACGTGACTAGGACTTGTCCGTCCATGGTGGCCGCGCGAACCAGATACCATTCAGACTCGGTTTATCGCCAATATGGGGGAAAAGCCGCATGCCCCAAGCCAAGACCCAAACCAGGCAATCCCAATTACGAAATTACTTTCATATGTTTATTTGAATTGACGTGTGACGGTGCCAATTTACTTCTTCTTGTGCTACCACTGCCCCGATTACCGAAGGTAATCGCCGATCAATTGCAAATCGGAGGAAATTGAACGTCTGGTGCACGTCTGCAATGATTAATTGGGATAACGAGGAAAGGTTTTTTATAGCAAAAGGCGTCGCCGCCATTATGGCGAAGTGTCAAAACAAAATATAATACAAAAAAAAAAGTATATGATTCTTTAACGGTACACATCAACCATAGCTTTTGCACCCAGATTTCTGTTACAGACATTTTAGTATCTTCAATACTACGGGAACTATCGATATATTTTTTTATTCATCCCCTAAATTACTGTCTTCGCAGCTATTTACAACAAAGTTTGACTATTTTTACAATTAGATTCTTGCAGGATTGGGTCCGTAATTTTGACAATTTTTGAATAAGAAGACTACAACTTCCTTGGTTGCTGTGCACCCTTAATTCTTTTAAAATAATTCAAAAATCATCATCCCCAACTTCAACTGTTCCAACATCGATTAAAAAATCCCCCCTTCTTGCCAATAACTGCATTTCCCTTTTCTGCAAGCACTAAAAAAAGAACTGCAATCGGAAATCCCGCCTGGAAAAAGCAATTTCCGATATTTTATTAGAATGTACCGACGCGTGTGCCTGCCATTGTACACCCAGGGCGTACGCGTCACCACGTGCACCACGCTGCTGCTGCTTCTGCTGCACACCGGTGGAATTATTTATGAGTTTTTACACGTGGCCGATACTTTCCGCGAGTGCGCGCACCGAGTTTGAGTTATGACGGTGAAATCGACAATACTACACGGAGAGACTGTGCCCAGAAATTTTAACAATTAAAATTGTTAATTTTACTTTCGTAAATTTCAACAAAAGTGTACTTGTTACGGCCAATTTTCAGTTAAATCAACCAAAATTAAGTAATAATTTAATAACCTGTTTGTTGAAAATGCTAAAGGCAAAAAGCTAACAGATTTCCCGAACTCGAATGAACGTGCTCGACTGTTAGCTTTGGTTTTAGAAAAATCAAGATTTTTTTTGGTTAAATGTAAATATCAATTGGTTAAATATTTAAAAGATGAACTTGAGTTTGTTTACGTTTGTCATTTGAAGTCAGGATTCGAACAAGAGCGGTCGATTTGTTGAGTTTGTGTTGTTAATTGTGGAGTGAGCGGATGGGGAGCGAGTTGTGGCGCTTTAACCACGGCAATTAGTGTCCTGGGCATCTGTGGAAATACAATGTCCCATCCCCGAGGGTCCCGGAGCACCAAAACTTCTTAGCATGGTGGCTCCCAACGATTCGTAACTCAAACAAACAGGAACGTGAGCGGGGGATCCCCACGTTTCTTCCTCCCCTGTAGATTCAGAACTGTATTGCTGTTTGAACATTAGTGTTCAGACTCAATCCAATTCAACGATTCATCTTTGCGGTTAACTTTACGCAGTAGGCCTGGCCGCTTTAACGTTTGTGATGTTTCAAAGCAATTTATTGCATTGGGGCACTGCAATTGTTAATAATGACAAGAGGATGCTAGGCGTTAATCAACCTAAGGCATTTTCCAGGATGCCCTCGAAAGACTGGCTGCGCTAGGGTTAGATTAGATTAGATTAGATTAATTGTGGAGTGAGCGGATGTGAAAGGTGAAAATCACACTATTTGGCTAATGTTGAAGTGCAAATCGAAGTGAACACTGTTGCAACTGTGGAGGTGCAATTGGTGAGTAAGTTTGTTGATGATTTCTTTGCAGGTTATAAACTATGAAGAACAAGACGAGGACATTCGCAATGAGGACCTCTGATGCGAGGGGACTTTATGACAATGTTTTAAGGAAAGGGAAGGGCAGTGAAAGGAAGAGGCGGGCGAACTCTTGCACGACAATACTTGCACGGGCAAATTTAACAAAAGGTTGGTTAATCTAAGTAAGTATGGATTTATTTTTACATAACAATTTATCTTTTGTGATTTTAATTAGAAAACTGAATAATGAAAAACCTTCGTGCTTACGATGGATACAAATTTAATGAACCATTATTTTTTCAGAATCATCAACCATAAAAAACATGGAAATGCGTACACATAATATCAAAATAAAAATTAGATGATGGGAAATGTCTAAAAAAAAAATTTATAAAAGATATACAAAAGAAGATAGAAATATTTTAAAAATGCTGTTAATAGAAGACTGCTAAATAAACTGGTAAGTAAAACTCTAAATATTGTTTTCAGGAATCGGAGTACGTTGAATAAATTTAATGCATGCTTGGTAAGTAGCATTATTGATATTTCTTCTTTCCGCATCATAATTACATTTATGTACGATCCTTTTTTCAGTTTATAGCCAAAATTAAGAATTTTGTATTAAATTACTAATAAATGTTATATGTCTTTTTGCAGCAAAAGGTTCACTTTGGTGTAAATTCTGTGTCCAACCACAAGAAAAATAACTAAACCTGAGACCGTTGTAGATGATGATGACTTATCGGATGATTGCACAGTGATGGTAAGTGAATACAACACTTAATTTTATACAACATAATAACTTAACTTGGTGAAAATTTTGCTCGGTTTATATTTTTAAGGAATTCACGAGAAATTAAACATCTTTTTTAAATATGTTTAACAAAATTTGTAATATGTTTTATTATTATTTTTTAGAATTTACATGTTTTATAATAACAGTTTATAAAAAGTTTTGTTTTTATGCTTTTTAACAGTAATTTAATAACTTCATGCAAAAAAAACTAATTAGTACAAAAAGTTAAAATTTTAGGCAGAATAAATGCGAATATAAAAACACCCAGCATTAATTTGTGAGGCATTATTAAAAAAATACTTCAAATTCAATAAAAATATTGCTAACAATAGCTAATTATTGACTACATGTACAAATATTTTTCTGTATTTAAGTAAGACATTAGTCAAAAATATAGCTAGAAATTCAACCCGGCCTGTATCGTTAGATAATTAAAGAAAATATATATCGACACTAACATAAATTATGTTTAATTAAGAAATGTTTTGTTATAATCCACTAATAATTTTCAGCATGCAAAAATATTTCAGTTAATACAACAAAAAAATTGTTGAAAAATAGTTGAAAAGTATGGTCCAGCCTGTTTTTTACAGAATATTCCACAATATTTCAGCTGAAAACAAAAAAAAATAGGTAATTTTCTGAAAAAAATATTCTAGCAGTCGACTGCTAGAATTTTTTTCGGCCATTTAGCCAACGAAAATGGCAATTCCAACTTTTTTTTTAGTTACTTTTAGTTACTGGTGGTCAGCAATTTTGGGTTAACAAAATCAACAATCGATTGTTGAAAAAAAGCTGTGTAAAAAATTAACCCATACTTTTAGTTAAATTAACCAAGATTTTCTTAGATTTGCCCTGGCCGGTCTCTCCGTGTACGGTCGTTGGGAGAGGAGCAAACAAAGCGCCCCACAGTAGGCAACAAGCTGAGCGTGGGATTAAGAGTGGGGTAACGCGAGGTAACTGATTAACTGAAAGTCAAATTGACTAAAAACATTTACTAAAAAGATAGTTTGAATTTTTTTTTAAAGCATTTTTAATTTTTATGTTGTCCCGACAAAGTTAAAATGGGGAGCCCGAGCAGATGGAAATAACTCGGGAATAAATTTTTATGTTATTGAAAAATACTAGGCAAATAAAATTTTATGTTATTTATTACAAGATTTGTTATTGGTGGTTATATTTTTTTTGTTATTGGATTGTTATTGTAATAAAAGACTAATAACATTTTTAGTTTTTCTTCAAACAAATCTTTGTTACTTTTTTTTTTTGTTATTTTAACAACTAATCCGATCATCCCAATAACAGTTGGAGTTATTCAGACCTATAACAAATTTTGTTATGATAACATAAACTGTTTTTAAACCCTTTTGCAAAAATGTATTTTTCAAGAAGATTCAATAGCATCATTTACTGTTATTTTAACAGTATTTGTTATTGAAATGGCAAGAATTTTGTTATTACCGTCTGCCCCGGGGGAGGGGGGGGGGGGGTTGATGAATAAAGAGAATTCGTAAAGTGATTTTCGAATGATCCCACTTTGTTTACATATACAAAGTAGGAGGCTGTTCAAGCACAAGGATGACTTTTTTCTTACTGGTAAATGAGCTATTTTATAATCAGTAGTATGTGTTTTATTTTGTCAGGTTTTGACATTTTCTGCTTGCAAATAGTGTGTGTTTTCAAGTTTCGATCCGTTAGAAGAGGTTTTTCTTTTTAACGGTTGACGAAGAACTGCGATTTCGCAGATAAATTCCCTGGCAGTTTATGAAATCCTGCAGCTCTTCCTGGTCCAGCGAAAAAACATCGCTAATTGTTTAAAGATCGATCCACCTTACAACACTAGTTAAATTAAAAATCTGTACCAAAAATCAAAAACCCAAAAAATGCAATTTTCACCGATAGAATTTGTTTATATTTATATTATGGGTATTTGAATGATTTAAGAAGAATATTAACGATTTACGTATGGACAGATGTCAAAAATATATTGATACTTGTATGAGTAAGGGACCATTCATAAACCACGTGGACACTTTTTTGGGAATCTCGAACCCCCCCCCCCCCCCTTCGTGGACAATTGTCCATGCAAATAAAATCTTTTTTGTATGGAGCGTGGACAATCGTCATACGCCCCCCCCCCCCTTAAGTGTCCACGTGGTTTATGGATGGTCCCTAAACCAATGGCTTCTTTGGGTCCAACAAAGTTTAAGCCAAATAAAAAAAATAAAAATAGAATAATGCTGATAAAAAATACAAATTTTGGGAACAGCATGGAATGAGCTACAAAACCAGTTATATCCAGAATAGTCAGGAAAAAAAGGGAAATCGACCCCAATCTTGAATTATTCTGAAGTTAGGTGCGTTCTTTTATTACGTAATGCAGTTAAAAGGAGAATGGGGGGGGGGAGGGGTTAGTCGGTTGACTAATGTGTTACGCTTCATTACCAATTTCGCAGCGGAGAGGAGGTATGAAAATTTAAAATTTCTTACTTATATTTCTATTAATTGTGTTTCTTTCAGTGTTCTTTGTCATTCTGGTCACGTCGATAACATAACTTTCTGAACCTTTCGGTCCCGATTTAAATTAGGATTCTTCAACCGAAGAATAATGCCAAAAAACGATTTAACAATATTTACATTTATTTCTTTAATTCCTTAATAAAATTTACAATCAATAACAATGTTCTAACCTCCCTCCCGTCAAAACCGGCACACTTTGCTAAACACCACAAACCCAATACTGATCAACAACTTAGGAACAATACTTCCGGCAATGGAGCCCCTCGCTCCTCCCGCGGCCCCCTTCCGCCCCAAGCAACCTTCGTTCAGCTTCCGGGCCGGTCCCATGCAGCCGGCGTAGCTCATCACGTACGCGATAAAGTTCTGCTCGAAGGTTCCCCGCACCAGCCCGGACCCCGGACCCGCAGCAAACACCGCCACGTCCTCCCCGCCGTGCGTTTCGTCCTCCAGCGGGAACGCCGACAGGTGCCGGTACGTGACTTCGTTTCGGTCCATGTTCCGGACCGGAATCCACGTGGCGTAGTCCGAGGGTTCCGACGAGCTGTCGTTGACGCGGTGCAGCCGGAAGCCGGGACCGTTGGCATACGTGATCGTCTCGTACGGGAGCTTGTCCGGCCGGTTGCCGAATCCTGTTTGGGGTGGGATTTTGAGGTTAGAATTTGGGGTTTTGAGAAGGTGTTTGGTGAACCTACCTAAGATGTCGTTCCCGCGGTCCGGATATCCGTTGAAGGTCATCGCATGGGAATGATCCGCCGTCACAATGACTAGGGTGTCTTCTAGATCGACCATGCCGAGAGCACGTTCAACGGCTCGGTCCATCTCGACGACCTCCATCAACGCGAGGTGTGCGTAATTCTGGTGATGGGCGTGGTCAATTCGTCCTCCTTCCACCATCAGTACGAATCCGTTCGAGTGCTTCCTCCGCAGTACCCGGATCGCCCGTTCCGTCATATCCGACAGGGATGGTTCTCCCTCATTGCTGGTGTCACGAAGCGTCTCGTACGTCATGTGAGTATCGGCAAACAACCCGAGCAGATGGTCCATCTCATCTACCGGAGCGTTCATCAGCTGGGCCGTGTTCGTTACGTAAGCTGCCGACGTGCCATTCTTGCTGTCCAACCACTCCTCAACCACATTTCGCCCATCCTTGCGCCAGCAGTTCTTCTCCATCGTCCCGTTGAACACGATCTTCGTCTTGAGCTGCTCCGGAATGGCCGCCCCAAAGCATGCCCGCCCACCTCCAAGAATCACATTGAACTTCGACCCTGGAGCATTCTCCACCATCTGCAGCGCAATGTCCTTCGTCCGGTTCCTCAGCCCGTCCGGAATCTTTGCCTCGCACTCCCAATTCCGGTTGAACGAGTGCGCAAAAGTCGCCGCCGGAGTCGCATGCGTCACCCTGGTCGTGGTCACAATCCCCGTCCGCTTCCCAACCGACTGAGCCCACTCCATAAAACTGGACACACTAGCCGCCGCCTCCGTGGTCTCCGTCACGGTGTGATCCACCCCCAAAACGCCGTACTTGGTCTTAATTCCGCTGAACAGGGCCGTCGCCGTCCCCGCAGAGTCCGGCACCTGTCGGTCCGTGTTGTACGTCTTCGAGAAGCCGGTGTACGGAAAGTGGTCGAAGCTGAGCATCTCCTCCTCGCCCGATCGGTTCGCCAGCTGGCCCTTGTAGATGCGCCCGGTGGACAGCGAAGCCACGCCCAGCCCGTCGCCGACGAAGATGATGATGTTTTTGGCCACGCCCGCGCCCTTTGCGTTGTCCGCGTACTGGAGCACCTGCTTGAGGTAGGATTCGGCTTGGTAGCGCCAGAAACGGGCGTCTGTGAAAAGAAAAGTATTCTTTAATTGTTGGATGAATATTGAAAATATATAATAATTTTATGTTAAACATTGTGAAAACAATAAATAGGACTAGTGAGTCCATAACAAAGTATCATTTATCATTTTCCACCGAAAGCTCTTGTTCTATCACTGGTGCACAGAGTTTGCTCCATCTGTAATGAGCACTTGAACGATTCACGTGGCACCGACTGCTGCAGCTGCCAGTCTGTCTTCCGACCAGACAGTTGAGAGCAATGCTAATGATTTTTGAATGATAGGAAAGCCGGCGCGAAATGGCTGTATTATTTTGCACAATCAGCCGACCGCCGACCGCCAGTGCAATTAACGAGAATATTATTTCTGAAAAATTGTAAATAAAAGTGTGGGGATTTTCGCTGCAAGCATTACTAATTGAAACTTTGTTTGCCCCATGAAACGCATCCATGCATGTAATTGAATGATTCTTCCAATCAAAACAAAACATGTTTTCAAAAAAACGCGTTCGCACACTAAAGTGTCGTAAACAATCTTTTCGAGCTAATGTAAATTCCTGTTGACACCATTAATTGAAAAACTTAACACATATCTTCTGTTGTCATTCCATGGAAGCCTTTTTTGCGCCATTCTCGTCGATTCAGTTGGATGAATCTTGTTTGCACAGATGGACCCACAAACAAGAACCCTGCTCTGTGGGCAGACATCGATGATGAAGCAGTTAAGTTGTAAACTGTTTTTATCAGCATGTACGTTAACGTAATAAAAACATTTGAAAAAATGTAAATGTACTGCTGAAAAACAAGTCGCCTCCGTAATTTGAGCCAGTGTACATCGGGAGCAAATTAATCAATGAAAAAGGGACAAGGTTGTTGCCAACCAGCGGAAAAGTAGGGTGAATTGATTGTAAATTCAAGGCTGAATCTCAGTAGTTTTTGTTTAACATTTAAAGATTGAAACAGGAAAACAAAATTCTACCGCAGCAATCAAAGAGCGAATATTGTAACAAGCAGTATTTGTCTGTTGATTCGAACAATTTGGAACGTATTTTGAAGTGCATGTGAAGCACACGATGAAATGTTTGTCATCCTCTTGGAAAGATACCTAGAACATCTTTGCACACTTTGAAATAGGTCAATAACAAACTGTTCATGAAAAACGACAAAAATGCAATTTATTTGGACTAACAAACGAACAATTAGAAAATGTCTTGTTTTATCATTTTGTAGTGAATAGATAGATTTTATTTATTATATTTATTGAGCAATCATTATTCATCATCATCTAATCATTGATCTAAAAATTTAATCTTTCGCTGGTAAACTCTAATTTGAGGTTAGTTTATCTTTAGCCGGGACCGTGGTGTAGGGGTAAGCGTGATTGCCTCTCACCCAGTCGGCCTGGGTTCGATCCCAGACGGTCCCGGTGGCATTTTTCGAGACGATATTTGTCTGATCACGCCTTCCGTCGGAAGGGAAGTAAATGTTGGTCCCGGACTAACCTAAAAAAAGGTTAGGTCGTTAGCTCAGTCCAGGTGTAGGAGTCGTCTTCTTGGGTCCTGCCTCGGTGGAGTCGCTGGTAGGCAGTTGGACTAACAATCCAAAGGTCGTCAGTTCGAATCCCGGGGTGGATGGAAGCTAAGGTGTAAAAAGAGGTTTGCAATTGCCTCAACAATCAAGCCTTCGAACACCTAGTTTCGAGTAGGAATCTCGCAATCGAGAACGCCTAGGCAATGCTGTAGAGCGAATAATTTGATTATCTTTAGTGTTAGCACGTAACTGTAACCTGACAGGATCAACAAATACAAAAAAAAATAGTATTTCAAAATGTGTTTATTTTAACAACAATATTTTAAAGTGATCTTTAACTAATTATTAATATAAATTGTATTGTAACCTCGATTTGACAATTCAAACTAAACCCTTTGTTTCCCCCTATTTTCTGCTTTTAAAACAATTGATACAAGATTATAGAGAGCTTAGTTTCTTCAAACAATTATGGGGGCTGCCCAAAGAAAAATATTTTGCAAATATTTAAAATCTTTATCTTGAAAAGGGGGTTTTGAAGATTTCATAATCACACCGAACATTTCCAGATCAAATTTTCAAAAAGTCCTATTTGCATAGGAAACGCATGACATATAGGTTGTTATGAAAACCTACTCTAGATCTAGAAAATTTACTCTAGTCCAAACTGGATGATCCGAAGGCCTCGGAAAATTTCACTTCGGATGATCAAATCTTCGGATAATCGAATCACGAAAAAAATAATATTTTTTATGTCTTATTTTTGATAGTCGAGCTTAGGTATGACTCATGACCCGGGCAGACGGCAATAACAAAATGCATGCCGTTTCAAAAACAAATACAGTTAAAATAACAGAAAGTGGTTTGGAATCTTCATGAAAAATCCATTTTTGCATAAGTGTTTAATAACAGTTTATGTTATCATAACAAAATTTGTTATCGGTCTGATATTGGTTGAAAGCCAAAAAAACTGCAAAAAAAAATTGCCAAAAAGCAATTTTTGTAATGGAAGAATACCTCCAACTGTTATTGGCATAATTGTATTAGTTGTTAAAATAACAAAAACAACAGCAACAAAGATTTCTTCGAAGAAAAACTAAAAAAAAATATTAGTCTGATATTACAATAACAATCCAATAACAAAAAAGTCATAACGACGAATAAAATATCGGTCGTGGCGGTAAAATGAAGGCGATAACAGATAAAAAAATGCATTTTCCGAACAGACGATAATAACTTTGGAATAACATTTTTTGATATTTTAAAATACAAGACCAATAACATTTCATGTTATTCTTAACAAGACTTGTTATTCGTCGTTATGATTTTTTGTAATTGAATTGTTATTGTAATAACAGACTCATAAAATTTGGAGTTATTCTTCGAAAAAATATTTGTTATTATTTTTTGTTATTTTAACAACTAATCAGATCATCCCAATAACAGTTGGAGGTATTCTTCCATAACAAAAAATGTTTTTCCAAAGTTGTTTTGGATTTCAAAAAATATCAAAACAAAAACAAATTTTGTTATGAGAACATAAACGGTCATCACTTTCTGTTATTTTAACAGTAGTTTATGTTATTTTAACAGTGAAATTACATGAATTTGGTTATTACCGTTAGCCCGGGTTTCAAATTAAAAAGGCAATAAAACATTTAAATTTGACTAAAATGAGGTCGCAGAACTTGAATTAAATGTAAAAAAAAGAAAACAAATAAAACATGAAAACAATTTTTTTTGGTCAAGATTCGATTATTCGAAGTCCCATACAAACCTTCGGATAATCAAACATCGGATAATCGAGTCGGAACTGTTTAATTTTTTCAAAATATTCAAACGGGATTTTCAGTTTTTAACACTAAAAATCGGATCAATAGTTTCCAAGATTCATATTGAAGGCAAAGTGAGTAGGACTTAGACAAAACATTCATTTTCAAGAAAGATTTTTCAGAAATTAACGAAAATGCACACTTTACAGTCCAGCCTCGATTATCCGAAGGCCTTGAAAATATTTCACCTGGGATAATCAAGACTTCGGATAATCGAATCACGATATTTTTGTTATCTTATTTTTGAATGCCTAACTTAAGTATGATCCCTAAACATTTTAAATCCAAAATTGCGGCCAAAATGGCAGTGATGAAGTCATGAAAAAAATACATTTTCAATTTAATAGGCAATCAACAATTCAAATTCAATAAATTAAAAAAAACGATAAGATTTTTTTTTCCTGATTCCATTATCCTAGTCTCATACAAACCTTAAGATAATCGAACTTCGGATAATCGAGTCTGAACTATACTTAAAAATCAAAAGAAATTTCATCTGCTTAAAACGGTGCATTTTATTAAAAATTCACAAAAGTTTTTTTTATTACAAATTCAATATTACATTTTTTTTAAGCTATTTCGAGTGAATTTTTGAAACTTGTCACTACTATTACTATTTTGTTAAGTTCGTTTAAAAAAAACAAAACATCCTTCACACCCTATAGCTCAAAAGTTAGCATAAAAAATGAAAAAAATATGGATGGGGATAAAATTTGACAAATTTATGACAAAAATCAATAAAAATGGTTTTCTTTTTCGTGTGTCTTTTCCCAAACAGTCCTAAACATAACCTACAACTTTGCCCAAAACTCCATATTAATCAGAAAATCGAATATTTGCTCAGCCCTTTTCTATGGACAGCCCTAAACTTGGAGAAACCAATTATGCAAAACGCCTTTGGAACCATCCATAAACCACGTGGAGACTTTTTTTTTAAATCTCAACTCCCCTCACGATTAGACAAACGACATACCTGAATATATTTTTTTTTTTTTTCAGTAGTACCCCTGACTCAAGGTGATTTCACAAACACCCAAAAATCAAAAACTGAAAATTTGGTTTATTGGACTTTTTTAAAAAAAAAACTCCAGATACGGAGTTGGACGGGAATGGATTAAAAGCAATTTTCAAAAAAAAAATCATTGTAAATTTTTAGTTGACAATTCAAACTAAAATAAATAAAAATTCTCAGTTCTCATAGCAAAAAATCATTACTGTTAACTTTACTTTGATAAGGTGGAAAATTTAGTTTATGCATAACACACGATTGTTCAACAAATAGCCCCTTCGTGACATTAGAATGCACACTTAATATTCAAGCAAAATCCAGCCGATAGAACTAGTTAGATAAAATCCAAACAATAGAAAGTTCAATTACTGTTGCACTAAATTAGGTTCCAGACCGCAAATGTTATTTTTTAACTAAAACTATTTTTGAATGATAAAAAAATACTCACCATCCTTATTGGGCGATTTGAATGCCGCTCCGTTGACACCAGCAATATCACAGATCAGAAGGTACAAAAAGCCACTTAACACTAATCGCAGCCGAGTTTTGTTGGCCATTTGCGGGGAACTCATTTTTATTGTTGTGCTCTGCTGCCCGCACTATTGTTGACTAAATTCGACTAAATGCAAGGTAATGTACCGAAATAAAGCTCACTCTAAATTTCACTAATAACTTTACACACGCACTCGATCACGACACGATCATTGTTCTACACCTCTTTCGTTGAACACCTGCCTCGATCGACAGACCCCGCAGAGAAATGCACTTCCCGATCTGCTCTCGTTCGCCGTCGTTGCGCTAGGTCTAGTGACCTTCGCCGAATCGCGACCGCTTAAATACTGAACAAAAGTGCGCGCGCGCCCGTCTCAAATCAATGTTCTGGACGGGCGGCGGTCGGGTCGTCGTCGGCGCAGCAGGCCGATTCACTACCACAGTTGATCGCAACAATGCCCGCGGACCTGATAGTAGTTACAGGGGGCTGGTGGTGGTGGTGGTGGTTCGGATGAACACACCTACTTGGATCGTGGAATGATAACACACTTCCAAAAGTTGCGGCGTCCGATCGACCTCGTGTGTGATCGTGGTGTAAACATCCGAAGGGAAACACGAGTGAGAGAAGAGCGCATCAAAAGCGAGAAGCCGCGCCGCGGCTAGACGTGGAAGAAAGGGCTAAGGAGGCTGTGTGTGGAACAGGTTTGGGGAACCACGGCAGAAGGTCGACTGGATGATAACGATCGCGGCACTTTCTCGTGCAACGAGTACGGTCGATTCCTTCAAGGGCACTGGGTCCGAGACTCGAACCGAAGCGAGTGGAGAAAATGACACTCTCTCATCTGCATATCAATAAAAATTAAGTATCTCACTCTTGGTAACCACGCGGGCCTACAATATTGCTTCTGGGGAAATCGAAAATTACGTCTGATTTTCAAAGTTTCACAGAGAAAATTATAGGATATTTCTGGAGTTTTTTTTTTTTGTAAAGGTCCAATAAACCAAATTTTCAGTTTTTTGCTTTTTGGGTGTTTTTTAATACCCTCGACTTAAGGCGGTTTCAAAAACACCCAAAAAGCAAAAACTGGAAATTTGGATTATTGGTCTTTTTAAAAAAAAAACTCAAGATTTTAGCTTTATTGTGTTAACCTCAAAACATTACAAAGCTATAGGAAGAAAAAAATACATTTTATTTGGAAAAGGAAAGAACATTTTGAATGCAAATTCAATGTTGATTTCAATACAAAATACTAATGTTCAAAAGCCACAAAAATGTCGAAACCCCTGTTTTTTAAACATTTTTAATTCAAAACCCTGAGAGAGAAGAATCTAGAGTCTAGAGAATCGATTCCCGTTATTGGTATTTGAAAATTTTGACCACTTTACAAAAAAAAAGCTTAAATTAATGATTTTTTTCATTTTTTTCCGTGAGTCTTTTTTGTAACATCTTAGGCTATTATTAATTAACGAAAACAAACGCCTTTTAAACTGAAAAGTCTAAAAATCTCATAAGTGTTTTATTTTTCTTTCAGAAAGCCCGTCCAATTTACAGTAATATATTTACCTACCTAAATTATCGAGGTTGGATAACGATAACATCGGGACGATAACAATAATTTATCGTTATCGTTCTTCCGATAATTCCATCGGCAATAATTTTATAATAACGATAACGGACATCAACAAATATTTAAAATATTTCTAATATTGACTAAAACCAACCATAATGTCGAATTTTCAAGCTTCCTCTTAGTAAATATTTATTTTATAACATGGTTAGTTTCGATGCATATATGGGTAATTCTCTACCAACTCACACGAAATCGGGAAAAGTTGCCCCGACCCCTCTTCGATTTGCGTGACACTTTGTCCTAAGGGATAACTTTTGTCCCTGATCACGAATCCGAGGTCCGGTTTTTGATATCTCGTGACGGAGGGGCGGTACGACCCCTTCCTTTTTTGAACATGCGAAAAAAGAGGTGTTTTTCAATAATTTGCAGCCTGAAACGGTGATGAAATAGAAATTTGATGTCAACGGGACTTTTATGTAATTTTCCGTTACTCGACTGTAAAAATTTTTGGAGCATGTCATCTTATGGGAAATTTAATGTACTTTTCGAATCTACATTGACCCAGAAGGGTTATTGTTTTAGTACGAATAAATGAGACGCGATTTACGATTAATGATTCCACTTTATTCAGACACGTCCTTTCAGGTCCGTACTCGCGACAAGAATGAATGAGGAAGATATAGAGAGACAGGAAACATGAATGACATTTAAAGGGGAGCGTCCACGAAATGCGTGACGCGGGGATGTTCATAAAAACCGTTACATAATATAACATCCTCCCTTTCCTAACAAAAAGTAAATTGTAAATTTTTAAAGGTTTGATGGAAATAAATAAATAAAAGCTTTTTCTCTCTCGAGGACTCCCGTTCGCTGTCTGCTCAACACTGACGAATTCGAGCATGGGGCGTTCAACTCCTGGGTTCCTTACGCGGCTACGCTGGGTGCCAGCATCTTGCTCGGCAACCAACTCACGGCAGATCTTGAATCAGCTGCTGATGGTCCTCTCCGGTTTCTCCGCTTCGGCCACCCCGACGAAAAGCACGGACTCGGTTGATCTCCAACACTGGCTCTTCCGACAGAGACGAAGATTTAGACACGGTGTCGCAAAACTGTACAAGCTTCAGTATCTGGAGAAGAAGCTTGTATTTGCGGCCCTCGCGCCGACAGGGAACAACGATCGCACCGAGGACAGGGATCTCTGCTCCACTGAAGTTTTTTAGGCGGCAGTCTGACGGTAGTAGCTTTGGTCTGGCACATCCGGTCATCGTTGTTACCCAAGTGTAACCCACGAGACTTGTGTTTGCACCAGTGTCCAAATTGCAGCGGGATGTTTGCCACTTACCGTCGACGTAGAAATCCAGCTCCGCCGTCACATGGCCTCCAAGTTCTGGCGAGTTCTCGATCTTGCCGATCACTGCGCTTGCTTCACTGCCGCTGCTCGACTCGTTGCTGTCCGACTCCTCACTGTGATCTTCCAGAGAATCTCGAACCTTGTGCACGTTCCGCTTGCTCTTTGATCGTTTTCGCCGATCCGACTTGCACACTCTTTCAAAATGGTTCTTTCGGCCACAGTGGTTACACCTCTTACCAAAAGCAGGGCAGACTCCTTTTTCAAACTCGTGCCATTCGCCGCAAAACTTGCACTCCTTCTTCTTCCGAATCTTCTTGACCTCTTCACAAGTGCGGCCCACAACTTGGCCGTAGGTCACAACGAGTTCCTCTGCGCGACACATGTCGACGGCCGCATCTTCCTTCAGGTCCTGCATGCCCAGCATCCTGGTCCGGAGATTTGGCCACTTGTTCGATGTGACGATCTTGAACCGCAGCATTTCTTTCTCAAGAGCTCCGAACTGGCATGACTTCGACAGAACCTTCAGCTTCATCAGGTAGTCGTCGATGCTTTCGTCCGAATCTTGCGAAAGGCCAAAGAAATTGATCCAGTCGACGAACTTGTTCCGTTTGCGCACTACCTTTTCCTTGATCGCTGCCAGAGCAAGTTCCGGGTCATCCGTCTCTGCAACCGTAAGCTCAAAGTTGAAGTACTTTTGGCGCGCTGCACTTCCGATCACTGACAGAAGGATGCTCGTTTTCTGCTTCTTCATCGTGTCCGGCCAATCATCCATCCCAGCGGCGGATGCGTAGTTCTTCCAATTCTGCTTGAAAAACTCAAAGTTTGCCTCCATGTCTCCGGCCAGCTCCAGCGGAGGGGGAAGCGGCAAAGCGGGGCCCGCCGAACTTCCAGCGGCCGGCGTTGTTGACTGCTTCACGACCATTTTTTGCAACGATGCAATGAGCTCCGCCTGCGCCTTCTCCTGATGCTTCATAAACATCTTGAACTGCTCAGCGTCCAGTTTCCCCCATTTTCTTCTCCACTTCACTTCCGGGAAATCTCCAACAGTTCGAAGACGCGCACAAAGAAATATGGCCGCCGGACAGGATCGCACACGTTCGCAACAAAGAGCGCAACTTTTCCGATCACTTCCGCGTATGATTCTTTGGCCGCCCGACGTTGAATCTCCTCACAGGAACCTTCTGCGTTATACCGATGACGCCGGAAATCCACTAGTTGTCCGCGAAAACTTCTGACACCATGTTTTAGTACGAATAAATGAGACGCGATTTACGATTAATGATTCCACTTTATTCAGACACGTCCTTTCAGGTCCGTACTCGCGACAAGAATGAATGAGGAAGATAGAGAGAGACAGGAAAGATGAATGACATTTAAAGGGGAGCGTCCACGAAATGCGTGACGCGGGGATGTTCATAAAAACCGTTACATAATATAACAGTTATTTTTTCATTAAGAACAAAATTTTTCATTTTTAAATTTCGTGTTTTTTCTAACTTTGCAGGGTTATTTTTTAGAGTGTAACAATTTTCTACAACGTTGTAGAGCATTACAAAAATTTTGATATATAGACATAAGGGGTTTGCTTATAAACAAGCTTCCCATGCGCCAGTGCCAACGCACACCGCGGGTTTGGTTTTCTAGCTTCGGCACGAGCCTGAACCCATTGTGTGTTGGTATTTTGGTTCATCGTACCAGCGCACCACGACACTCTCGGTTCGTCGCCTCGGCTGTGTGTCTGGCACTCACCCGAGGCATGAACCCAGCGTGCCGTGGTACGCGCCGTGGTATTGAAACCGGTTTGTACCGCCAGCGCGTACCACGGCACGTACCTCGGCTCGTGCCGAGTGAAGCACCTTGGTTTATACGCTGGGTTCATGCCTCGGGTGAGTGCCAGACACACAACCGAGGCGACGAACCGAGAGTGTCGTGGTGCGCTGGTACGTTGAACCAAAATACCCTCGGCTCGAGAGAGTCGGGTACGGGTGTAAACCGAACAAAGCAGGCGCAAAGCAAACCCGAGGGACAAGTGAACCGCGTGTACCGCACGGTGCAGGGAAGCTTGCTTATAAACATCACGAGTTATCGCGATTTTACGAAAAAAAAGTTTTGAAAAAGTTACTTTTTGCGTTTCTCTTTGTTTCTCTTTGTTTCGTGACCATGAACGGCCATGATCAACGACGACCAACATTTTCAAATCGTTCGATACCCACATTCGTTCGATACCCACATTGTAAAAACGGAAATTTTGAGTATTTTATTCGAAAATACGTAGTTTTATGTAAATTTTGAGTATTTTCTAAAAATGTTGTTATTACATTCGAAATGTATGAAAAAATCCCGATCGTTTGATACCCATATTGTAAAAATTGAAATTTTTAGTATATTTTTCGAAAATACGTAGTTTTGTGAAAATTTTGAGTATTTTCTAAAAATGTTGTTATTACATCCAAAATTTATGAAAAAAACCTGATCATTTGATACCCATATTGCAATAACAATATATTTTTGATTTCTTTAGAGAAAAAAAAAATGCATTTTCAAAATACAGGAAAATACGCATTTTTGTGAAATTTTTCATGAAATAATAATTTTAATGGATAGCTGACATCATCCCGATTTCAAAACACTATATTTTTTTAATGTTTGCGTGATTTTTCGTACGATTAAAGCCAATGTCTCCCATATAGCCAAAATCCCATAAGCTCTGTGCCTCGGTTATGCACGCCTCGGTTTTGCATCCCCCATATGCGGTGCTAAACCGAGGCATGACTGTACTTCATGGATGACGCTTTTTATGTTCAATCAATGCATTGTATTGAGTTCCCAACCAGCCATGCCAGATATACTGATAATTCTGTATTTTACAGATTTTTCGATCACAAAAATCTGTATGTATATATGATTATATTTAAAAAAACAGCAATTTTGTAATTGAATTAGGCTTTAATATGATAAAAAACCATAAATCTGCTGATAAAAATTTAAAAATGTCTTTCATGGCTTTGAATTTGACAAGATACAGATAAAATACAGATAGATTTTTCAAGAAAATACAGATCTCCCATTAAATTATCTGGCATCGTGGCAATCTAAAAAATACAAGAACTCCCATGCCAAATCGGAGCACTTTGATATGGATCATGCTGGTTTGACGTGGGACCACTGTACCGTCATCTGGGGCGAATTGCCTGAGTTCCCAGTAATGATAAAAATGTAAACATTAGACGTACATGCAATATAGCACGATCTGATCGCTCGAAAAAAAATCAATTCTCGAAATCGTGAATTAAATAATTCACGAATGCGAGAACCACGAAGGAATATATGCACGTTTACAGTGCAAATGCACCATGCTCCTTCGTGGTTCTCACATTCGTGAACTTAATTCACGATTACGAGAATTGATATTTTTCTGTGCGTGCATTTTATAAGAAGAGTGTCAACATTACACGGAATTTTACGATTATTAACACCTAAACCCCCAAGCTCGAGAAAAAGGGGGAATTTGTATGGAAATTCCCCTTTTTTTAGTTTGGTAGTTTAGGTGTTAATATCTCAGGATTGGAATCGAGTTTAAGATTTTTTCCTTAGGTTAAATAGGTGGTATTTTTAATGATACCAATTCAGTAAATGTTTTAGCCTCTTAACTTGCTCTAACGATATAGTTTACGAATGACCCTTTTTATAACAAAAAAAAACTCTGTGCCCAGCCCATATCCAGCTGATATCAGTTTAATAGTTCAACACGAGCCTGCCATGCTGTCTGTGTTGCCAGAACCAGCATGCCTTCTGATAACGACTAGCGGCAACACTGCTCCCTTAAAACCGGTTCGCACAGATATTTGATAAAATTACAGGTTTTCGTACGCATTGTTCGCGTTTTCTTCCTCTTACCCGGTTTATAAGGGTACAATTAGGCGGTACGAACCTGCACTTGACTTGCCCCTAAACGCGGTATGCTAATCAAGCGTGTACACGCATGCAACGGTCTCGTGCTTAAAATTATGCAAACATTTCCTTAGCACACACACACACACACTCGTCTGCAACATTCTGAGCAACTCAAACAACCTAATCTAAAAACCGTCAGTGTCAGACCATTTACCCTCAAATAAACAGCCACTAATTGCCGAGCGATCATAAAACACTAAAAATCGGCAGTTTTATTACAGTGATGTGACAGCACTAAATGAGCATCTTTGCATGACGATAAGGCTTGCCTCAATTTGAAGTGAAAAAAATGAGAGAAATAAATCTCACTCTGGTAAAACGGGAAAAACACGAACAAGTTCGTGGTCACCGCGGTCGGTAATTTGATTGTTTGCACAGTGAATGGATTGTTTGATTGAGCCTAATGGACCCGCTGGAGTGATGCCGATGTGCATGTCGTGTAACGAGAGCAGCAATGTTCGCCGTGACAGTTGTGTGACAAATTGAATTAAATGGATTGCCACTTTATAATGAAGAGTTATTACTTCGAAAGGCAAAAAACTACAAAGCAAAACTTATCTAAATATCAGTTTTTTTATTCAAAAATGCAAGATTGCAAAGTTTGAGTTTTTTTCTATTTAACTAAATTCAAAAGTTTGCATCATCCGCCTAAGCTTAAAAGGGCCAAGAAAACCCTACCATTTATCATTCTGGTTGATCTACGGGCTTCCTTAGAACAGTGATTTTTTTCTCCAAATTCCAAAAAAATAAAACTTTTAACCTTCAATCCGTGGAACCAGCTTTTGGTTCACCACGAAAAGCGGAACCAAAAAGTCCCGAAGAAAATTGCAAAACTGTCACCTTCAATGGAAAGGCGAATTCTTCCTTCGCGCTGGCAGAACTTTCCGCCAAAGTTGGTTTGACAGAGGTTCTGAACTTGCTTCTAGGGACAATTGAACAGTTGATGGCAGAAACTCGTTCGTATATTTTTTTCATTGAACTGAGGTAAAATCTACTTGTCTGTGATGAGCAGAAAGTGCCAAATCCGGTCGGAGACAAAAGTTTTTCGAACTTGAGAGTTTTGTCCTTTGCCTTTCTTGGAAAACCCGGAAATCTTTCCATGTTCCCGGTGCAAGTTGGCATTCGGGAATTATGGTTGGAAAGATTTGCAGCTTCATGCTTGTTTCATGAAGTTCAACTTGCACGTTGCACGTGGTGGTGGTCCACGGAAAAGTTAATTATTGATGCGGGGCACTCCAGGAATGGTTCAAACCACTTGACACGAAAAGTGGGCAATTTTCCCCTCAGAAATGATAGGAAAGTGCATTCATCACTCCACCCGTGCAGAACATTTGCAAATGATGAAAAAGCAGTGTGCAGTTTGTTTGCGAACAATATACTTGAAAAATGTTTGCATGACTACCGGAATAAAAAAAAGCACAAACACATAACGAGCAGCTTTGCTTTATGGATAGTCTCTTCACAATGTTAGCTGGTGTTTTTCCTCAAACATTTCCACCCACTGCACGCTGGAGTGGTTGCATTTTCCGCGCGCTTTGTTATTGTTGTTTATTGTATGAGATGAAAAAAGAATCAACAGTATGAAGTTTTGATTTGCAATGGATTTCAATTATAATTATTTCCATGAGGATACTAATTATGATTCTCTTTAAGAGGATCTTTCAGATTTTTTTTTTTTGATGAGTTGGCTAGTTGGCATTATTCAATATTTTGGTGCTCCATTTAAGTCTTATTTTCAAATGAAACAAATTCGCTGTCATGATTATTTTTTTTAAATTACATAGATTTTCATAACTGATTTGATGTCACTTAAAGTTATTAGTAAATTATTCAAATAGCAAATCAGAGAACAATGTGCGTCTTAAAAACTCAACACATAATGTGCTCCTATTTGGATACACATTTGTTTATGGATTTCTTGCCCCAATCATAAGAACCTTATTTTTGCTAGAATGAATCCAGAAATGACTATGTCAAATAATTTAGAAAACGTTTACAAAAGAAACGATGCAGGTTGAGCTATTAGGTAAACACAAATGAAGACGATTTTGTGATCATATTAAATCATACATATTTATAAAATTGTAGCATTTTTTTAAATCATTCAAAAATCGATGAACTAAATAAAATTTTTCTCACTCCATGATTATTTGTTTTTTTTTTGCATCAAAAATATTTTTTAAGCGAGTACATTCTTATAGGTTCAAAACGTTGTTTAAAAAAACATCTTTCATAAAAAAATAAAACATTAAGCTCTTTTAATAACGATTGATAGTACTTGAAATAAGTGAAATTGCAGTTTTAAAAAACTCAACTTTGTGTTTTTTGAAGGCGATATCCCATTTTAATTCCGTTCATCGTTTTTTTTTTTTTGCAGAAAAAAGCGTAGCATGAATATCAGCAAGTTTTTAAAAACTCAAAGTTAAATAAATTCTTTGTTTTTTTTATTCATCAGATTTCTATAACATTATGATATTCAAGAAAAACTACATTGAACGTATTCTGCTGTTAAAAATTCACCTTGAATTTTATTCTTTCTTAGATCAAATTTCTACGAAATTGGTCTTTTTCTTTTAATTTTAATTTTTGTTTTTTTAATCCGGCTTAAACTTTTTGAGTGCCTTCTGTATTCCAAAAGAAGCCATTTTGCATCATTATTTTGTCAAATTTTGAATAACTGCGACTATTTATAAAAAAAATACCTTCAAATGATTATAACTTGAAAACGATTTCACTGCAATAGTTTTTGATCGCAAATTCGATTTTACACCAAAAAATAAGTTACCATTTTTTTGTGACATACATTTTTTTAAATAAAAATTGATTCAAAAATTCATAACTCGTTTAAAGATTTTTTGAACATTCTGGAAATTCCTGAAAAAATAGCATTTGATGTCCCCTAAAAAATAAAAAAAAAATAAAAAATAGTGTTTTTTGCAAATCACCAAATCGATCACAAAATTCCTTCAAAAGATACAGATTTTTGAATTTCATATATCATTTTTGTATGGACAGCTGCCAAATTTGCATGGAAAACTAAAAACAAACTAATAATGCAAATTGGGCTTACCAAAACCAAAAACCAAAAATGCACCAAAAAAATTTCAGTCGGATTAAAAAATGTGAAAAAAACGAATGACCGAAATCTCAGAGAGTTGCTCCTTAGCGAAACAATAGAAGAATAAAAATTTCGTTATTTTTTGGGATCTTCAATTTCGCCAAAAAAAAATTATATTTCTTGCAAAACCATGAAATTTTTTTTTCTTACCTTGCATCAAATAGGTTATTATTACTCAAATTCTGAAACCACATGAAAAATTGCTCAATAAAACTGTTAAAACCATTAAAATAACATTTAGGGAAATGACGCAATTAAAAAAAAGTAATCAAAAAAATATTTAAAAAACATTTGTTAAATAATGGCTTAATAAATAAAATAGTGCATATTGGTAATAGCAAAACTAATTTTTTTTAGAGATGATGAGGAATTATTTGCAATACAGTGAATAAAACCCTATCCTAAATGTTTTTTTTTTTTTTCAAAAATTCTACGGTTTCACAATTTTAGCCATTCCAGTTGTAATTATTATTTCAACAACAATAGAAACTTGCAATGAAGTTTAGTAAAACTTAGAAGAAAACCTCTTTTACCTAAAGTTGAGGTTGTTTAGAATTTGTTAATCAAAAAAAAAATTGAAGAACAAATTCTTTTATCAAATGGTGTCTTCGGCAATGTTTCTTGTTTGGGAAAATAGATTTGGTTGCACTGCCATTTTTTGAATTTCATAAATTTTTAAATACGTCGAAAAAACCAATATTTTGTTTGAATTTATTTATTCAATTTCAATTTATGAAATCAAACGAGAATGATTGAAAACAAAATGTAGTGATAAGCACAATTTTTTAAGCCATTTTGCATAGTTAATTTCCTAACACAAGTGACACAAGCTTTGAGGATTTCGTACATTGGAAAGTGCTATGAAAACATTCGAAAATCGTTGTTTTGGCCAAGTTATGATTTTTTTTAAATTGTGTTTATTTTTGTGAAAGTACCGAAAATGCATACAAAACAAATAAAGAATTCATATTTAGATTGAAATTGAATTCTAAATCAAACAGTAATTTTGTAAAAGTGAACTGTTTTTTAGTAACAGTCATTTCTAATTTGTTCATCTTGGAAAAATAATCGAAAAGCTGAAAAAATTCTCTACAATTTGCTTTCCGAACATTTCTGATCCGAACTTTGGTTGTTGCAAAGAATGAAAATGACTAAACATGAGATTTTTTAGGTTTTACCCAAATGGCTTAAAAAAATAGTTTAAACCCAATTTAAATTTATTTACAAGCTGAATATATTCAATGTAATAGAGTCAATCAATCAATGACTTATCCATTAAAAGCTACTATTCACAAAAAACTTTGTGATTTACATCATGATTTTATTTTCGCTTTCCATGTTATATTTTTCTTTTATTTTTATTCTACATCAGTTGACCAAAGCTTAACCAGGCTCCAAATTTATTACTCCTTCCCGATAATTCAGCCCTAATACCCTGCTGACAAATCGATTCTTCAGGCCAAAACCCCTCAGTAGAGCTGAGCTTCGCTTCGCTTCCGGTCTAACTCCCGAGCGCGCGCTTCGAGGAGTATTTCGATTGTCCGCAAGATTAAGCAGGAAATTAATAGATTTGCAGATATAGTTTCTCCGACAAGCTTCCCACGACCTCTCAACCCTGGCCAACATTCCCGAAGGGATTCCAGCTTAATCGGTGAAATTATTTGCCGGCTGCTGAGCTGCTGCTCGAAAATTGCTTCCAAAGCCCATCCCGGAATTTGCCGGCCTCGACCTGGCCATAAATTCTTCCCGGCTTTTGCCCGGCAAGGTCTCTCGCTCTCGGTATTTGGCCAGACGACGCAGAGCCGACAAAGGTCATATATTTTTGCCGGATGTCACCAGTTGATAGGGCGCTGCTTAGCACGGCTTGAAGGGGAAGAAACCCGGATGTTCCTCCTGTAGCAATAGATGGATGCTTCCGGGACGTTGGCGATGTCTTCCCGGTTGCCTAGATGCCGGCGTTATTGTCGTTGGTTCGTAGCGCCTGAATGTATGCAAAGTTGCAGCGCACTATAAACAACCACTCGCAAACAGGTGGAGCCCCGAGTGCAGGTAAACTGTGACAAAGCAAAATTAATTACTCCACATTAACCTGTCTTGCCGGGAGTAATTATTGCCATGTTGTTATTAAATTTACAGTATTCATGGCAACTGGTAATTTAATTTCGCCCTGTTGGCACTGTTGACAACTGAGGTATGATTAGAAGTAGACATTTTTTTCACAAAACAACTGTTCTTTGTTGATAGAATTTTCCCCATTCAAATATCCAATCTCCATCAAGATCATATTCCATCGAAATCGATTCCTCTTGCCGTCAAGGCAGGTTCCACTCTGCAAACCTTGTTACTTTAAACGATAATGGCCAGCCTCCCCTCGCCCTCGTCATTTTCTTCCGACCGTCAAAAACCCCAATAGTCGTTGACATTTCTCACGCACACATCGAACCAGAAAGTCGTCCAATTTCCGGTTCGTTCTTCAATTATCTAGGTAGTCCCACCCCGGTTCCCAGTTGACCCATTCGTTAGCCCCACCCCCTCTCCTGAGTTCCGCCCCGATGGGAACACTGATACAATACAATGGCTCTTATCTTTTTTGAGGGGTCTCCGAAATTGATATCTAGACACCGAGTGGTGGCCACTTTGCCCCAGCTCCTCTGGAATTTGTCCCTCTAGGGTGGCGTTCTCCCAGGTCAGATATCGGAGCTCGGCGTTACGACTGTTGGTGATGACTATGAGGTCGACATTTTTTCTGTTGTTCTCTCTAGCACAGGTTTCAGGGATTTCATCGATTTGGAGTTGAGTGTAGGGTAGTCGAGTTAGATTTTGTTGTGAAAATTTTGATTATAAAAATAAATATTAAATAATCCAAAACGGTATTTTAATTGAAATATGTAATTAGATCTTTTAACAAGTTGAGCTTGATTCGAAACTCTTGAAAACAATTTTCTTCAATTAACTAGAAACTTCAATTATTTTTTTTATTAAAATTAATTTTCAAGCGAATTCGCTTAAAAAATATGATATTAAGTGAAAATTTGGGTATTTAATAAATAATTTTAGTTCATATTTGGAAATCAATGCCAAACTTTGCTTATTAAAATTTTAGTGTTTTCAAAAAAAAAATACGTTTTTTTTTAAATTTCAATGTTTTACAAAAAAAACTCTAACAAAGTAAAAACTAACTTAATTCACCTATGTGGTTGGAGCCTTCCTCACAACAGTGGCTGTACACAAGTTTCATCTATTTTTCAGATCCGGCTTCCAAAAAGTACATCGATATCACTTAAGTGGCCATATCTCGAGACAGGGTTTCCAGATCTTCAATGTTTTGGGCTCGTTGGAAAGGTTTTTTGATAACCTAACCAACGATGGGTCGGATGATGGATCCGGACAAAGTTTACATACATTTAAGTGAGATCCGGCTTCAAAAAAGTACATCAATATCACTTAAGTGGCCATATCTCGAGACAGGGTTGCCAGATCTTCAATGTTTTGGGCTCGTTGGAAAGGTCTTTTGATAACCTAACCAACAATAGGTCGGATGGTGGAGCCGGACATAGTTTACATACATTTAAGTGAGATCCGGCTTCAAAAAAGTACATCAATATCACTTAAGTGGCCATATTTCGAGACAGGGTTGCTAGATCTTCAATGTTTTGGGATCGTTGGAAAGGTATTTTGATAACCTAAACAACGTTGGGTCGGATGATGGACCCGGACATAGTTTACATGCATTTAAGTGAGATCCGGCTTCAAAAAAGTACATCAATATCACTTAAGAGGCCATATCTCGAGACAGGGTTGCCAGATCTTCAATGTTTTGAGCTCGTTGGAAAGGTCTTTTGATAACCTAACCAACAATAGGTCGGATGGTGGACCCGGACATAGTTTACATACATTTAAGTGAGATCCGGCTTCAAAAAAGTATATCAATATCACTTAAGTGGCCATATCTCGAGACAGGGTTGCCAGATCTTCAATGTTTTGGACTCGTTGGAAAGGTCTTTTGATAACCTAACCAACGATGGGTCGGATGATGGACCCGGACATAGTTTACATACAGTTAAGTGAGATCCAAATATATGTGAAAACACATTTTTATACATAACTTTTGAACTACTTATCGAAACTTCAATCTGTATAAAACTCGATCTATGGGACCCTAAACCAAGTCGAATGCAACAAGTTCGGGTCAAATCGGTTCAGCCAGTGCCGAGAAACATGAGCTAGTTTGTTGGTCACATACATACATACACACACACATACACACACACATACACACACACATACACACACACATACACACAGACATTTGTTCAGTTTTCGATTCTGAGTCGATATGTATACATGAAGGTGGGTCTACGACGTTTTTATAGGAAGTTCATTTTTAGAGCAGGATTATAGCCTTACCTCAGTGAGGAAGGCAAAATTCATACAAAATTTCGCTTCAACTGATACCCATGTTGCAAATAATAAAAGTTTGAGTATGCATACAAAATTTCTTCCCGTTTGATACCCATATTGCAATTTTTTGGTATATTCCAAAAAATATTATATTTTGAGAAAATTTCAATATTTTTCAAAAAAAAACTATTAAAGTGAAAATGCTAATAAAATGTTGCTTCATTTGATTCCTATTCTGCAAATAATTAAAGTATGAGTATTTAAAAAACACTGTATTTTTGTGGAAATTTTAGTATTTCACAAAAAAACAGTAATAAAGTAAAAACTAACTTAATCCACCTATGTAGTTGGAGCCTTCCTCACAACAATGGCTGTACACAAGTTTCATCAATTTTTTAGATCCGGCTTCCAAAAAGTACATCGATATCACTTAAGTGGCCATGTCTCGAGACAGGGTTGCCAGACCTTCGATGTTTTGCACTCGTTGGAAAGGTCTTTTGATAACCTAACCTAACCAACAATGGGTCGGATGATGGACCTGGACATAGTTTACATACATTTAAGTGAGATCCGGCTTCAAAAAAGTACATCAATATCTTTTAAGGGGCCATATCTCGAGACAGGGTTGCCAGATCTTCAATGTTTTAGATTCGTTGGAAAGGTCTTTTGATAATCTAACCAACGATGGGTCGGATGATGGACTCGGACATAGTTTACATACATTTAAGTGAGATCCGGCTTCAAAAAAGTACATCAATATCACTTAAGTGGCCATATCTCGAGACAGGGTTGCCAGATCTTCAATGTTTTGGACTCGTTGGAAAGGTCTTTTGATAACCTAACCAACGATGGGTCGGATGATAGACCCGGACATAGTTTACATACAGTTAAGTAAGAACCAAATATATGTGAAAACACATTTTTATACATAACTTTTGAACTACTTATCGAAACTTCAATCTGTATAAAACTCGATCTATGGGACCCTAAACCAAGTCGAATGCAACAAGTTTGGGTCAAATCGGTTCAGCCAGTGCCGAGAAACATGAGCTAGTTTGTTGGTCACATACATACATACACACACACATACACACACACATACACACACACATACACACACACATACACACAGACATTTGTTCAGTTTTCGATTCTGAGTCGATATGTATACATGAAGGTGGGTCTACGACGTTTTTATACGAAGTTCATTTTTAGAGCAGGATTATAGCCTTACCTCAGTGAGGAAGGCAAAACATATATTAAATAATGTTCGTTTGATACCCTTTTTGCGGAATAAGAAAATTCGAGTTTCGAAAAAAGAACGGTATTTTGTTTATTTTTTTGGGTATTTGTACTCTGAAAACTCACAAAACTATCAAAAAATAAAGCTTCAAAATTTAACTTTTTTTGGCAAATTTATTTTTTTTTTAAATTTGTACAAAATGTTGAGTGTTATCTGATAATAATTTAAAATATATTCCTCTACGTTTTAAATAATTTATGTCATGTTTAAGTCTGTTAAGGAGTTATATACATTATACATGTATATCGGCAAAAAAGTCAGAGGTTAGTATGAGCACACACATCAACTTATTTTTAATTCTTTTTTCATGGCATTAAAATATACATTTTCACCTACTTTCAAAACAAATTTGAAGATATTTGGTTGCATCGTTGCCGAGATATAGCAATTTCAAGTGAGCAGTTTCAAAAAACGGGTGCCACGATATCTCAACACTGCTTTGACCAAATCGGTTCAAAATGTTGGTGAAGCATCGTTAAACCAGTCCTGTGTGCATGACGAAGCCCGATTTTCAAAATGTTTACTTTAAAAAAAGATAAAAATATTTTTGTGTATTTTCATATAAAAAACCGTTAGTTTTGGATTTTTGTATTTTTTAAAAAGCTAATTTAAAAAATTGGGCTTCGTCATGCACATGGGATACATCTTGAAAGTCTTTACCTCAAATTTCAGCCAATTTGGTCCATCCCATCTCGAGATATCGTGGCACCCGCAAATCAACTCGGGGTTTAGATAAAAACGCCAACAAAGTTTGACAGCCCGCTTTGCGCAAGGCAAAATTTTGAACTTAAGTCGTCTCTTACTCAGTTTAATCATGAAATATCTTCATAAAACTTTCAGGAGTGATTAATAATCATCTTCTGAGTGGATTTATCAAATATTCTGTAATATAAAATTTTGTGATTTTCTACATGTATGTAACCCCTTAAACAAAATATTTTGGTGAATAAAAAATAATAAAAATCAATTTTTGTGAATTATCAATGCACTGCAAATAAATCAAGACAAAATTGTTGATGTAAAAATTTAAAAAAAAGAATTTAAATCGATGATTTAACGTCAGCTCAAATGATAGCAAACAACAAAATACTTTCATACAATTGATTATACTTAGGAATCTGATGCATTTGGCAAAAAAAAAAATTAAAAAAAAAACTAAAACATTTATGTAGACACTCCTCCTTAATAAGGCCGTTGCAAATATTTTTTGAATTTTATTTCCCTCGACTCTGACCAAAGTAGTATCGAGAAAATGTTTTTTTTTTTTTTGCCAAAAATAATGTTTTTGCGGTGCTGTACATTGGAATTTCATATAAATTCAAAACATTTTTAAACAAGCTCAACCATGCTAAATATGATTATTAATGCAGAAAAATTCATTTTAGATTGTTTTCAGTTGAATTCTATTTTCATGAAAATTTTGAAGTTTTTTTGGAAAATATTTGATGCCCTCTGCTGTTTCAGACCAATTTCGAAAAAAGGAAGGGGGGGGGCGACAAAAGTTTTGAAAAATATTTGCAACGGCTCAATATGATATAAAAAAATAAATTCAATATAAAATAATTTAGTTGAAAAACACATGAAAAACTCAAGTACCTAATCGCAGAGTTTTGTTCAAATCTAGAACAGAATTGATAACGCTCATCGAAAATCGTGAAATTTCAACTCGATTAAAAAAAATTCAATCCCACTCCACCCTACAAATCCGGCACACACGGTAAATCGAAATCATTCCAACAAGGTGAAAGGCAAAATAAAAGACCCGAACGGAAACTTATCTAATCACCATTACCATATAGAGGCAAGCTCGAACAAAAGCGATTTTTTTTCCTGGTCTCACTTTGATTTCCCATTTGTTGCCTGTTTTGCCCGTTCGCTGTTGACCGTGTACGCCACAGTGGTATAACGTCAAAAAAGCCTCGTATAATGTTTGTAAACAGTATACAGTACAACTACTGTAAGTCGGTTCGTTTTTTCTTGAATACTTTTGCAGCATTATTTTATTATGAATGTAAAGGGAAATAGCATGTAATTTCATCATGCACGTGATGTTGGCTTACAACAGTTGGGCGTTCAAAAATAGTTGTAAGTTGGCAAGAGAAATGGTTCCCCAGTGGATGGCTTTCTGTGCATTGTTTTGCAGGAGAAATCCGTCCACCGTAGGACGGATTCCTCTTGCTGGACATTGTTGATAGGCACACTATAAATGGTTAGGCGCTTATACTTACATCAAACCCTACGTAATGTACCACCCCCGGCCGAGTTAAAATGCGTAACCGGAAAAGAAGGTGTGCCTGGCAAGAACACTCAAAGCGTGTTCTAGCATGCTGCTCGTACTGACTCAGAGCAAGGGTGAGATGTAGGTGTAAGGGCAGTGCGTGTTCGTCGGGAACCTGGTGCATAAGATCGGTCAAGGCCCGTTCTTACACTGAAAATTGCGA
Source organism: Culex pipiens pallens (assembly GCF_016801865.2). Lineage (NCBI taxonomy): Eukaryota > Metazoa > Arthropoda > Insecta > Diptera > Culicidae > Culex > Culex pipiens. The sequence continues at coordinate 204,380,780 of NC_068938.1, forward strand.
ATTGCGAATTGCGAACCTGGAAATTTCTGAAAAGTTGGCATTTTATGTCCTCTAAAACATATAAAAAAAAAATAGTGTTTTCATGCAAATCAAGTTTTAGTGATAAAAAGTTAAATAAAAAATCATCAATTTTTTTACCGTGTATCTTTTTTTTCCAGTGTAGTCCGTATCCATACCTACAATTTTGCCGAAGACACCAAATCGATCAAAAAATGCCTTCAAAAGATACAGATTTTTGAATTTTCATACATTATTTTTGTATGGACAGCTGCCAAATTTGTATGGAAAATTATATGGACAAACTAATGATGCAAAATGCCTTCTTTGTGCATACTGAAGGCACCAAAAAGAGGCTGCGATCAGCAGAGAAGCGAGTCAGACGTGCGTCCCTCACAAACCAAAAAAGTGCTTAAAAAGTGCAAAAATGCCCCCCCAGATTTGAAGAAGCTAAAGAATGCCGAAGCGCTACCTGCAAAGCCAGGCAGTTTGAGCAAGGACGCTCAAAATTCGTTTGGAAACCAGTTCGCTACCCTCCCTGTGGACGTGAGCGAGAAGGAAGAATTTGAACGACGGGAAAAGTTGCCGCCCATTTTTGTGAAAACATCGTCATCGGATTCGGTGCGAAAGTGGCTGACCGGGTTTATCAAATCTGGTGCTTTACGAGCTTCCATTCGCTTGTGTGCTGATGGACTCAAAATTCTGCTACCTACCAGAAAGGATTACAACTACATTCGGGATTTCCTGAACAACACAAAGATTGAATACTACAGCCATGACGATCCAGGTAAACGCCCCATGAAACAGGTCCTCCGAGGCCTGTATGACATGGATGTGAGTGTGCTGAAAGAAGAGCTCAAAACTCTTAAGTTGAACGTGATCGAAGTCTTCAAGATGACGAGACACAACAAGGACATCAAGTATCGTGATCAACTGTACCTGGTTCATCTCGAGAAAGGATCGACAACGCCGTCTGAGCTGAAAGCAGTTCGGGCAATTTTCAACATTATCGTGACTTGGGAACGTTATCGTCCAGTGCACCGTGACGTGACACAATGTTCGAATTGCTTGCAGTTTGGACATGGTGGAAGGAACTGTTTCATCAAGAGTCGTTGTGCAACCTGCGGAGGTGAGCACAAAACTCAAGCTTGCGAAACAATCAACGAGAACATCGAAGCGAAATGCTACAATTGCGGCGGCGACCATTCTACCAAGAATCGGAGCTGCCCAAAACGAGCTGAGTTTGTAAAAATTCGGCAGCAAGCGACGACGAGGCACCAACCAAATCGTCGCAAAACACCACCAACTTTCACGGACGTGGATTTTCCTGCTTTGGCGTCACCTGGAGCGGGATCTGTTCGAGTGGTTTCAAATCTGCAGCCATTGCCGTTGAATCAGCGGCAAAAAGTTGCAGAGAATACAACACCTCCTGGTTTCAGTCAGCAACCGAAGGAAAACCAACCAGCATCAACGGATGAAGGCAGTAGTGACCTGTTTTCACCACAAGAACTTCTGAACATTTTCATCGAGATGACAACAACACTGCGTGGTTGCAAAACTCGTGCTGAACAAGTAAGAACGCTTGGAGGATTTATCTTAAAATACAGTTCGTAGTTTACTCGTTCTAATGATTTTGAATATTTCAATGAATTTACTTTTTTAGTTTTAAGTTAGGATTAGTTGTTAAAGCGATTTTTTTTCTTTTTTACCCAAATGTATTCGATTCAATGCAAAAATGTAAAACAATTTGAAGTAAATAAATGAATGTGAACAGTTAATAAGAAAACGAAAAATATAACAAAGATGAAGAGCATGTAGCCATACCACTTAGAATGTAAATGAAATGTAATTATTATAAGAAAGTTCAATAAAGACATATTTAATTTCAAAAAAAGGCACCAAAAAAGTTTCAGTCGGATTAAAAAATACAAAAAAAATCGAATGACCGAAATCCTAGAGAACTGCTCAAGAGAAACCGACCTTTCCCTAAATTGCCGGATATTATTTTAAAAGTTTGCTTGAGAACGGCAAAGTTTCCTGTCCCCAAAGTGATTGTTTTTTTGCCTGTCAACTGTCAAACAAAGGTGTACAAATTTAGGTCATATTTTTTGTCAATATGTTTAACCAGTATATCAATAACTACTTCAACATGTTAACGAATGGTAAAACGTTACTTAATCTACCGTATGATGGTTGATGCATTCGTCTCGATAGGATTCGAACTGATGACCTTTGGATTGGTAGTACAACTGCCTACCAGCGACTCCACCGAGGAAGGACCAATGGACGACTCCTACACTTGGACTAAGCTAAGGTTCTAGATTAGGTCTGAACCAATGTTCACTTCCCCATCCGACGGATAAGACAAATCTTGACTCGAAAAAAGCCACCGGGTCTGACTGGGGCTGAAGCTAGGGCTGAAGCCAGGCCAGCTGGCCATCTGTTGAGTGACACCGAAACACTTATTTTAAGGAAAGATAAGAAAAACTTGTAACACGCATTATCCCTTCCAAAGAATTTTAGAAATTTTAATGGAGCATTTCCATTCGAGCAGTTTTTGCTTTTTTCTACAATGTATTCCTTATGGAGCGAACTGTCAAAAACTGCTCGACTGCGGGTACTCCATTTATAAACATACGTAATTTTTCATATCAATTACTGCCAACCCTATTTAAGGAAACTGTTTACATATTTACACAATTTATGCAACTCGTTTACGCTAGGGAATAAGTTGAAAACAAAAATAAACCAGTAGCAACGGTCAATTCAAAAATTATGCCACTTGTTCAAAATCAGATTAGTGCGCGTGACCTGTAGCGTGTGTTATACAACATTATCTTGTCTAATATTCAAAGTTAACAGTGTAGTAACTTCAGGCATCCACGCTAGGTGGTGATACTGATGCGAACAAATTTCGGAACCATGTTTTGAATTGGACTTGGCTCTATATGCCATTACTCCGACCTTGTTACGGCGGAACAGTCCGATGTCCAGGGGACCCATTTTTACCTCGCCCCCTCCAATGGCAATGGCTCCTTCGGCCTAGCTCGGGTCATCCGGCAAAGGCCAACAAGTCCCGGTCACGCAATTCCAAATAGATTTTCATTTATTTCCGATATGATGATGATGATGATGGCGGTCGGTGGCGGCAAAATTGACCTTCTGCGCGTGGGTGGCGGAATTTGAGCTGGGCTGAGGGCATGAACATGTTGTAAACATTTATTTGTCCATTTGCCTCAGAACAGTAGCGATGGATATCTTAGGGGGGAAAAGATGGCAATATCTGCGGAAATGTTCGTCCACCTGATGGGATCGTAAAAGTATTTCATACGTCCTTCTGGGAACTGCGAGCTAAAGCAACAGGGTCCTGGAAATGTTTTGAAAGGTTGGCTAGTTTTCTGGTGGAAAGGAAAACAAGATTTGTTTTGTTTGGATCGTTATGTTATGTGGTTATTGAACAAAAATATCTTTGGAAAAAAAAACTTCTTATGAATAATTTCATAAAGTTTCAATTGAAAAAGTGGAAAATAAAACACTGAAATAGCTGAAATGTTTTTTGAACAACTAAATTTAACTTTAAAGAATAAGCTAAAAGGCAAATTATTGCTAAAATCCATCTCAATATTATCCAATCCAAACAACAATAACGCGGCTTGTCTCATGCTACGTCAAAGCTCTCTTAAATTTTAACAGTGAGCTTCTTGTTTCCATCACCCCTAATAAACACGCAATTACTAAATTATAATTGCGCAATTCCGCGTGGGTGCACCTGACATTCCAATAACCATCCTCCCCCTCCCCCAAAAACAAGCTCCCAAACAAATTAAACTTTTGCCAAAATTGGATTAATTTCGACAATGGGCGTTCCAACTCTCCGGTAACACACCGGGCCAAATCCGGCCAGCCGGGGCCGATTGGGACCATATTTCACCGGCTAAACAAAGTTATCTCCCGGACGGGATGCGGGGACGACCGCAAAATTAATTCGTTTCCCAGTCCCCACTAGTTGTTGGCCGAAATAGTTGTGCTCGCCCCCACAAAACAGATTTCCGCCAAAGCTTTTGTCGAGCAATAAGCGTCGAAAAGTTTTTCCCAAAGATGGGATTACACGCTAAACAATAAATTCCATGATTTAGTGGTGGATTTGGTGATGAAAATTGAGCCCACTTTCCCCGCTCTCTCCACGTTCTTTTGCTTCCTGGAGGAAGCTTTCGCCTAAACTTGTCCGTTTATGAATAGTTATGAAAGTGGAATTTGTAACCCCGCAATTATCGTTGCCATGAAGGCTCACAGACTCAGAATCGTTCTGTTATATGTAGGAGCCTGCTATGAAAGAAAATTCCAGATTGCATCAGATCAGGAAAGTTTGGAATTGAGCTGTGGAAAGCGGTTTAGACTGCAGAGAGCACAGTCGAAGAGAGATTGGCGTTGTTTTCGATTTTGCATCCGACCTCGTGAAATACGGGAGTTTACTGAATGGCGTTTGTTTCAAGCAATGTTAATCATTTTGTTTAATCTACAAGTTCCAACGAAAGTATACTCTCTAGAATTTAGCTTATAGTGATCAAATGCAATTTCTTTAAATCCTTGTGATTAAATTTACAGTAAATTTTAAATTCACATTAAATTAGCTATAGCCATTAACGCCGTTGCAAGGTCGAGGGGGGGGGGGGGAATTGAAATAACAAGCCATGGTCCCAACATTTGAATGAAAAATGTGATTTAAAGTGCATTTTTCACCTGCCCAGTTACTTTGCAATCATTAATTTTCAAAATATCCAAGTATTGAAGGGTTTTTTTTTTCGCCGGAAAAAAACCTTTTTGCGGTGCTGAATTCACAAAAATTGAAAATATTTTTGATCGATCCCAGACATGCTCAATATGATTTTAACCTTCCTGGGGTGCTAAGAAAAACTTACGTTAAAGGTGTTAAGGGGTCTATACGGAATTAAAAACGCTGGCAAAAATCAATTTTGCAACCCATTTTCGTTCTTTTGGACGCAAATGAAAGGTATGGATGTCAAGAAAGGCACCTGTGCTATGCGGACCCGATTTGGCAGCTTTGGTTCCTGGGAATCGATTCCAAAGGAACAAATTTCCCGGCAAACCGGCTCTCCGGAGTTTTATTATATTTAGCTATGGATACGAGTCATACGTCCCGGAACCGGTTGCATGCCATTTGGATTATATCTGGCCACTCTGGAACCGGTTTCGGATACCCCCATGGAAGTAGCCAGATTGCTATTTTGGTAAAAGCCTATCGTGCGACATATCAAACTTCATGGAATTACAAGCCATGCTCACTAGAACCAGCAAAAAGCCAATTGGACCATCTCTGGCCACTCCGAAACCGGTTCCGGATACCCTGGAAGAGGCCAAATTGCTATTTTGGTAAAAGCCTATCGTGCGACATATCAAACTTCATGAAATTACACGCCATGCACACTAGAACCAGCAAAAAGCCAATTGGACCATATCTGGTCACTCCGGAACCGGTTCCGGATACCCTGGAAGTGGCCAAATGGCTATTTTGGTAAAAGCCTATCGTAATAATAAAAAAATATCAAACCGGCGATAGTTATATCTAGCTTACTAAATCCGCGCCCCAACCCGCACGGCCAACTAGCCGCTGTGAAAACTGGTCGATCAAAGCCAATTTACCTCTATGTGCTCCGTACATTGTATACTGTATTTACTGCATATACGGTACTTAGAGGTACATCGGCTTTGATCGCCCAGATTTCACAGCGGCGAGTTGGCCGTGCGGTTTGGGGCGCGGACTTAGTAAGTTGGATATAACTATCGCCGGTTTGATATTTTTTTAGGATTACAGATATTTTTTCCTAGCGTCTGCCCGATGTAAATTTACACATTATTAGAGGTAAAATTAAAGCTTTTTCTTACATAAAAGATGTACTCCTATTTAGATGAAATTTTACCATGTTTTTTTTACTGTGTAAGAAAATGCTCGTTGTAACCCATTAAAAACGTTAAATTTTTTTTTTGATTTTTTGATAGTCATCTTATTCTAGGTGTTAACTAAGACTTTGAAAGAATAAGTTTCCAAAAAAAATCCTGTTTTTCACGATAAAATATTGATTTAAAAATTATTGATTTTCAGTACGTTCTACTTAACTAGTTGGGCAAGAGGAACAATGCATAAAATAGCATGTTAATATGCAAACATTTTAACTGTTGTCAATTGGACACGTCGGGTAAGAATGTATTTAAAACGTTTCTTCTATTTATAGATGAAATCATAATATTTTACCAATAATTTTATCGTTTTTGGGAAAAAAATATTAAGAAGATAAATTGTATTTTTTATAATATCAATATATTTTGCATTTACATTTTTTTTAACAATTTTTTATCAGTTTTAAAGTATATTTATGCATTTATTTCAAAAATAAAATATGTTGCTGCAGCAAATCGTATTTTTTCCCATACTTTAAATCCATATGGTACACTTGCTCCACCCGAACAAGATTTTTCAAAAGCTCTCAACAAAAATAACCTGATGATAAATCATACTTTAGAATATGTGAAAATCATTGGTAGGGACACTACTGATCTAGGAAAAATTACATATTGATAAGATGAACTTGTGTCCCGTGGCGTTTACGTCGTGTTGGCGGCTATGTCGAAGTAGAATCTCCTTTTTGAATTGCTAGTAACAATGCTGCATATTAGAAATATTGGAAATTATAAGAAGTCGAGCTATAGTCTAAGGTTAGTTTTAAATAAGTCCATATTTTGACAACAAACGATGATGAAAAATGTCCTTTCGATAATTTTAGAAAAAGGCAGAACAATTAATACAGCAAATTTTCAACCATTCCAACCAACACTTAATAACGTGCCACTGGTCTCCTTGAATAGAAATTAACATTAACATCTCCTCTAAACCAGGTGGGTCTCGTGGCGCAGGGGTAGCGGCTTCGGCTGCCGATCCCGATGATGCTATGAGACGCGGGTTCGATTCCCGCCTTATCCACTGAGCTTCTATCGGATGGTGAAGTAAAACGTCGGTCCCGGTTTCTCCTGTCTCGTCAGAGGCGCTGGAGCAGAAATCCCACGTTAGAGGAAGGCCATGCCCCGGGGGGCGTAGTGCCAATAGTTTCGTTTCGTTTTATCTCCTCTGAAACCGTTGACCAAAAACAAAGCCAGACAAATCCTGAAAACAAAAGACTTCCTTCATTGTACGAAAACAATGGACGTCCGTTTCCGTTAGCCTGAATGGACTCTGTCTTCTAACCATTGCAGCTCATTAGACACCTGTCTAATCTAATTCAATTGAGTTTCATCTAAAACGAAATCTTTAATTCTGAGAAGGGTTGAAGTCTTTCCGTGAAATCATTACTGAACCACAAAAAAAAACTTTCTTAACGAATATTAACTTCACATTTAACCTTATAAAGCTTAGTGATTACGATACACCCATCAACATGGAGATTCTCATTTCCATTTGCACGCTTATCGTTCAAAGCCATTTCTCCTGGTCCCTGTACCACTGTAGCAACACCAACGCCAGACCCGTTCCAAGTTTGGACCCGGTGCTGTTTGATGACTTTGTCCGGCCATTCACTGGGGCAAGTCTTTGCGACGTCCAATATTCCTACACACTCTACAGTGCGAAGTCAACCGAAGATTGCTACCTTGACGAACGTCGTGAATTTGCGGTCCATTTCGGCCAGGATCGTGGCATTTTAGTGGCACGATCCACGGACTGCAAATTCTACACCTTTTGGAGGGATCGGCGGGGGTTTGTGGTTGGGAACGTGGGATTGCTGAATTTTACCAAAAATTCGAAGGATTCGGTTTTTAATGTCGGATTTTTAATTGATAAAGACACTTCTACGCGCGTTTATTATGTGCACGAATTATTATCCGATAACATATCGACAATCGACAATTATTCTAATTGTAACGTGAGTAACAAAACAACAGTAGAACTCTTTTGTAAAAAATGCCCTCGAAAAAAATGTTCAATGTTTGCAACAACATTGCAACAATTTAATGAAGAAATTGTAAAAAGTCAGGCAAACAGGAAGTTTATAATTTTAATCATTTTTTTGATGATTTTCGTTTCAGTATTAGTGATTTTGAAGAAAACACTAAGTTGGATTTTTAAAGTGTCATTGAATAACAAAGTTTGGCCGATTAATTAAATTTTGAATGCGCATAAAATGTCGTGGAAAATAAATTATTTTTGTGAAGAAATTGAGCCAGTTATTTTAGGCAAAATAAAGCATAGTATTTTGTTGCAATTAAATGCATTTTCATTGCTGCTTGGATTTGATTTAAAATTCATTCAAAAATTATTATTTAATTAATCTTGCGTTCTTTTATGGATCTTGTGGAAATTGTATGTAAAGTACAATTACCAAGCCAAGCGTCAACATCAGCAAACATTGGAAAATGATGAATAATTATCAACATAATACAATCAGCAAACAATAGACATCCTTCTCCGTTTACATGCAATAGACTTCCGTTTCCGTCGAACGGAAAAGGGACTCTCCCCTCATTTGTCTAGTGCGGTTCATTTAACACTTCCACGTGTGTCTGAGCGCTGAAAGCTTGTGTAATTGAATTTGAACGGAGAATATCATTAATTACTGACGATTCTTGCAAAGTGAAACCGATTATAAACTTTTGTCATTTTGGCTTGCTGGCTCAATTGGGAAAAAAAACTTAACAAATCATATTTTATGAATGATGATACTTAAATGTAGATCTGATTTAATAACATTTCAAAAGGGCGTAATATTCCATATTTGGCCCTTTTGAAATGTTAGCCTTGATTTAAACAAATTGAAAATATTGTTTTCAAAAAGATCGAAAAATTTAACAAATGTTTCATATTTTAACATTGAAAATTGGACCATAAGTTGGTGAGATATCGACATTAGAAAATGGTGAAAATCTTCCTGATTTTAAATCTTTGCATGGCAATATATCAGCAACTAAAGGTCGTATCAACAAAGTTATAAAAATCGAAATAAAGAGAATTATCTCAGATTTTCAAAAAAATTTTTTTTTCAAAAGTGGGCAAATTTAAAAAATGCATAACTGCAACTATTTAAAAAAATATACCCAAAAATGGCAATATTTTTTTCAATTAAAATGAAAAAAGTGATCAGAAATGGTTTTAATCGTGTTTTTTACCGTTGTACATAAAAATTGACACAGGGCTTTAGTACCCAATAGATTTGACTCGCATTTCAAAAAAAAAGTTCATCCCTGACTACAACATTCCTTCCGTCAAAAATTGGTCCCATCGCTGACCAGGCCGAAAACTATTCTCAACTGTCATTTACTGCCGACGTCAAACCCTTGTCGCGTCAGGTCTCTCAATGTTGTACACAGTTAAAAAATATCAATCGAGAATCATTTTATAGCTTTTGACATATTGTGTAAAGAATAAAACAGAAGATTATGAAACAAATTGCAAAAAGAAGATTTTTTCAGCACGAGTTTACCAATTACAAAACAATGTCAACAGTGCTTACGCGCTCGTTGCGATGATTTACTGGCAAAGAAAATGAACCGACATTTCAGGGTCTGCCGACCGCATCCGTCAGCCAAGTTCCGAATAGGACCGCGTCGAACCGAGGTCGTAAATTTTCCCGACGACCGCGCTAAACACATCAGCAAAACTTCTTTCACTATTTCTCCCTAGGGACCATCACCACGGAAATGGTCGGGGTGTCCCTCTCAGATGCCTATATATACTTCCCGGACGTGGCATGGACAGTAACGGAAGCGTAAAATTGTTCCTGCATTCCGGTGTGACCACGGTCCTTTGTCTTAACCGGGAACCGTGGAAATGGGTGACTTTGATTTTTTTATGTTTTTAAAAAACACGCAAACAAAAACGAATGTTGCGCGCCACTTTTTAAGCAAAAGCGCGCTGTCAAATCGCATACTGCGCGTTCTGTTTTTGTTGATCTTCTTCTTCGAATCGTCTAGCATAGCTTGTAACAATTTATACGGCACATTCTGAAATGCCGCGCGGCGTGCACCTTTGAGAGAAACAGACAATATCACAGTACAAAAAAATGTGCCATCGAAGCAAGCAAGCCATGCTTGATTATTCCTAGAAAGAACAATCCAACTCAAAATTACGGTTCCCAACAGCAATTGCCATCCGGAACAGACACAGAAAAACCCATCGGCCGCTGTCACAAGGAGGGTTCCGCTGGAACTACTTTCACGGTCCGCTGGGGAAGAGGCCTCGAAAACGCTGCCACCACGGCCACTGCCCATTTCCAGGATTCTTTGGCGGGATAATCGGAAGTTGTTCAACCGTGTCATATCCATCCAAGCCTGTGCGGTGCTAGTTTGTAATGGAGGGTATTAAATTTGGTTCCGTTTCTTCCATCATTCTGAATGTTTGGCATTAGATTCTGAGGGGGAAATAGCCAACCTATGTGCGAAATGTGTCCAGAGAAATGTCTTTGGATATGGATCAACGGAACTGGGTCAACCGGTTGAAGGTGGAGAATTTGCACCTTGGTTAGAGAGAACAAAAAGTGTCGATAAAGAGATCTCTCAAAAGTAGTGCGGGATTTTTCCTAAACCGGGAATTCCCGAATCCCGGGATTTTTTTGTAATTTGTCCCGGGAATTCCCGAAATTAAAAAAAAAAGAAAAAACAAATTTTGGTCCGGAAATTCAGATTTGGTTGTGGAAATAGATGAACAATTGAATACCTTGTAATCGATAATAATTTCAAAGCATTATAATTTATATTCGGCAGACATCAGCATTAATCAGCTATTAAGCCATTATTAAATTGCACGAAATTATTGAATGACATTTGTTCAAATCAGGAACATAACAAAAAAAATCCCACAGAAAACCGGTTTACTAATATTATCACTCTAAAAACTCCTTTTTACCTATTAAGACTGTATTCCTGTTTTATTTCCTATTGATAGGAACTTGAAGATAATTTTTAAAATATGTTTTTTTTTTTTTGTAAAAGTATTTTTCAAAGTGAACTTTTGAAAACATTATCATAAATTTTTTTTTTAACGGTGAATTTATTTAACACATCCCGAGCAGACGGAAATAACGTGGGAATAACATTTTTTGTTATTTGAAAATACTAGGACAATAACATTTTCATTAATTTATAACAATATATGGTTATTTGCCCGTTATGATTTTTTTGATATTGGATTTGTTATGTTATAACAGACTAAAAACCATTTTTAGTTAATTCTCGAACAAATCTTTGTTATTATTTTTTTGTTATTTTAACATCTAATCCGACATCCCAATAACAATTGCAGTTAATCTTCCAAAACAACAAAATTATTCCAAAGTTGTATGAACATTCAACCAATATCAGACCATAACACATTTGGTTATGAAAACATAAAACAGTATAATTAATCTTCTTAAGCAAAAATGGATTTTTGTAAGCATATTTCCTAACAATTTTTATGGTTATTTAACATTATTATTTTATTGAAATGGCAATGAAATATAGTTAAAACCGTCTGCCCGGATGGATCTTTGCAAAAATTCCTCAACAAGTTTCCTTAGTACATCATACATTTGATAAAAGTAATCGATATTTACCCATGGTGTATAATCGTTTAAATATCAAATATAATATTCAAAACATATCTAAAATTTTACATTGATTAGTGTCATTTTATTTGTTGTCGCCTCTTGTTTTTTTGAAGATATTTTCAAAGAAATTTTTCAAGCTTCTCTGGTCATGTCTTATAAAAAGATATGTATATTTATTAGGGTGCCCAGAATATGAGACTTTAATTCAAAACCTCGCTCCACAAGCTGAATATTGTTCCTTGACCTATTTTAGGACTCTAGGCCAAATATGAGCAATATTGGTCAACATTTACCCATTGATACTCGGAGGTGAAGTTTGTATGGGAAAAATGGAAAAAAAATTATGGAAAACCCATGAGTTCTTACTTTGGTCTGCATGGTGCGCTACTTCCATCCAAATATCCCAAAAAGTGAGATTCTTATAGAAAAATTTAATGGGGGGCTCTACAACTATGAAGAACAAACCAAAGCTGTAAATTTCGAACTGAAAAGATATTTAGCGATTTAAAAAGTCATATTTTGTAATGAAAAACAATTTTTTCACCACTTATAGGCTCGGGACAATGGTTGATCTTATCCAATTTCGCTCAAAATTTACACAGATGCTTAAAATAACCCAAAAACCCGTTTTCCGCTTGTGGAGCAGGGGTTAATTTTTTCTGGGCACCCTAATATTTATATAAGCCATATTTAATTTGAATCACATTGTAGTTTATTTGAAATCCAAAGCACAACAATGAACAAAAAAAATGAATTTCATTTAAGCTATAGAAAACTGCCGTCATTGTTTATATTGCAGTTTAGAGTATCACCAATTAATTTGATTCAGTTATGTCTATGATTTCAAGCTTAAAAACATATCAAATATAATGAAAACATAGATTTTATGACTGTTTCGAAAATTTCCCGGGATCCCGGGAATTCCCGGGATTCCAAAAATATTTTTCCCGTTTCCCGGGAAATACAAAACCCGGGAAATTTGGACGCCCTACTCAAAAGATATTTGGTTTATCGATTCAGTGCCTTAGATGGTCATTATCGGATCGGAACTACATCTTATATGAAGAGTGTCGACAATGCACGAAGTTTTAAGGGGTTTTGTTGAATGTCCCTCGATTTAAACAGATTTTTGGGGATCTGTGAAGTTTAAAAGATGAGCCATGGAAGGCTGCACAAAATGGCGTCCTTGACTCAAATTGGCCTAAAATGCACTTGTGACTACAATTAAACCTCGTATTAGAGCGCCTCGCATATGCAACTTTGCATGTACGAGTTATTCCACCTGATTCGGTTTTGTCGCAAGAGTTGCATCTGCGAGGTACAGGGCTTATGGGATTTTGGCTATATGGGAGACATGGGAGCAACTCTCTACCAAAATCGGAAATGGATTTTATTTGTATTTTTTTATTTGTCTCAAACTTTGTGGGGCCTTCCCTATGACCAAAGAAGCTTTTTTGTGTTATTGGTTCACCCATACAAGTCTCCATACAATGTTGGCAGCTGTCCATACAAAAATGGTATGTAAATATTCAAACAGCTGTAACTTTTGAGTGAATTTTCTGATCAATTTGGTATCTTCGGCAAAGTTGTAGGTATTGTTGAGGACTATTGAGAAAAAATAGGTACACGGAAAAAAAATTGCAGATTTTTTTTATCAACTTTTTTTCACAAAAACTCAATTTCCCAAAATATATATGTTTTGTTTTTCGAGATGTTTTGATATCACACACACACATACCTCCTCAAATGGCCCTTCGCTGACTTAGTTTTCCGTCCTTTATATCTTTTTCTATGACTCTTAGTCGACCTATCCACCTAAAATTCCATCATCTTTCTTCTAAAATTTGTGTCAGTTTTCACCGAAAAAATCCGATTAAAATTAAATTAGCGTCATTTCTCGGTGACCAAAACAATATGGGAATAATCCAATATTTTGAAAAAGAGCAAAAAGGCGTTAAAAAGAGCCGATCATAAATTAACAAACCAAAATGAGCGGCTCAGTAAAAAGAGCGGTTTTGCGCACCTCTTATTTTGTTGAAGCTTTGTGTGTACTTTTTCAATGATTAAAGAAGTTATTTTACATCTTTGGTTCCTCCATATAAGTCTACATACAGTTTTGGCAACCGTCCATACAACAATTTTATTAAAATATTCAAAAATATGTATCATGAGAACGGATTCACATTAAAACCCAGCTATTATTATATAAGTAAATCCAAGCAGTATTGCGCATTTTGTCTAGTCAAGAGCATTACATACTAATTTGATTTTGAACTCTTCATTTGTGTTGCTTGATAAAAATCAGTTTTCATAAATTTCACTCTGTATTGCTTTTGGTCTTTTCGGCTGATGATGTTCTGTTAAGAACTGTTTTTACAATCTGTAAAATTAAGCCTAATAAAAAAAATCTGTTGGTATGATTGAAGATAAATATGAAATAAAGTGAAGAAAATACTATCTGTACTTTTCATATTAATAAGATTCCTATTCATAGTCTAGATAATGTTTTAGAATTGTGGTCCCCGTGGAAATTTCAGCGTAAAAAATCATAGAATGTTGGCCTGAAAGGGTTGAGAAAGATTCTTAATTTAAGTTTTTTTAATTCTTGTTTTAACGACTCTCGACATAAATACTACCATATTGTTGTGTAAAGTAAAAGTATGGTGTAATATTATTTTTGATATTTAGATTCTCTTGAAATTTTTCAAAGCTGTTTTCAGTATTGCAATGATCTCAACATTTGATACCAAATGTTTTTCAAGATAACAAGTGAAAAAACTTTACATGCACTCTGAATTTCCAAAAATACATCCACTGCATCTGCCAAAATCATACCTTATATCCTGAAAAGAATGCATCCACCCAGAAGAATCACTCATCCAGAAGACCACTGTTGCTGCACAGATATGCTGTTTCTTTTCCAGAGTTCCCAAACGACTAAACATATGCTTCAAGTGCTCTTTGCCAGAGTGGAGAGCAGCTAGATTAAGTAAAAAAAATGTAGCCATTTCTTAAACGGGGATTGTCCACTTGTACTAACCATGCAATGCACACAGCAGATTCTGTTGCACTGTATCGGAGTTGGCCCGAGGGGAGTTTAAGCTTGATGGTGAAGATTCGGTTCCAACCCTGGCAAAGCTGGAGCCAGTAAGAAAGTGGCCAACTGAAAATGAAAAACCACACAAAGCCACCTTTCGGAGAACCGTATCTGGAAGCACCACCCGCAATTCCCAATCCCACAAAAAAAAGGTCAAACAACACCAACAGCTACAAGGATCATCAGCAAGGAGAGTATATCTGCTCTGCCAACGTGTGCTTGTGTGTGTGAGAAAAATGCCACAAACTTTCATTTATTTAATCTATATAATTAACTTTTCCGTTACGTGATTTTCAATTTTATTTACAATTTATCTTACCCAATGGTCCGGATGAAAGGAGCACAAGTGAAGCTGGAGAAGCATCTTCCACGGAATGGTCACGTGGTTCGGAGCTCTGAAGGGGGACAGGATACCTGATCTGGGAGCCGGCACGTAATCCTGGATCCTTTGCTCTTTTGCTCGAATCGAGTGGATTCGGTTGCAGCAGCGCCTCGTCCTTGGAGGCGATAATTAGTTTTGGGTTTTGTGAGATCTCTGACTTCTGGTTTTGAGGATTAGACGTCGTCCTTTTTGGTTAGAAACGAGTTGTGGTATTTGGCAAACGTAACTTTTCCTTGGGGCTTTAGAATTATCTGGTTAAGTGATGAATGAGTAATCAGGGTAAGTTGTAATGATTTTTTTGTTTATTTATTTAGCAGAATCAAACCCCGTTTAATAAGCTTTTTTGAAAGCAAACCAAAACAAACAATAAATACGAAAATGACACAAGAAATACACACAGTTCTGACTAATCTTCTTCTACTGAGATTCCTCTCAACTTGTTCTTCGAATTGATGCACCTGGTTTTGGAATGCAGTACACCCACTTTTAAAACATAGCTCACAAACCATTTGCAAAATTTCCGATTTGCTCATGTCGTTAGAGAAACTAATCATACGAAATTTTTCGTAAACATTAGTAGAATAATTTTCATGCACGTAATAAACCCGCTGCGAAGTTACGTTATCTACAAAGAAGCCAATGTTGTAACGAAACCCGTGCAGGTTGTCCTCAAATTCGAGCATACCGAGTTGCCCTTCTAAGTAGTTTTTGTGATTTCTCCAGAAGGTGTAAACTTTGCATGCGGTTGAGTTTACCACCAGCAAACCGTTATCTTTGCCTAGAAAGACGACAAATTCTCGATTTTGACTAAAGTTGCAGTGTTCTGTTGAATTTTCGTAATGTGCGGTGTAGGAATATTTTACGTAATAAAGATTGTTTTGATGAAATGGCTCAACAAAGTCGTTAAACAGTACTAGTTTAATTTTTGGAACTGGTTTAAGTTTGTCTTTTGTACATTTTAAAGATGAAGCAATTTTACATAAAATGACAAGTGGCACTATTATTGTAAGAACTTTCATCATGACAATATTTCCACTGACTGATTGAAGTAACTGGTAAACATCTCTTTATAAAAGATTTTACTAACTTCGTAATGACTTTTGACAGACTGTTGTAAAAATTACGAAAATTAAATGTGTTTCGGAAAAAAAGACTTGTTAATAATACTGTTTACGAAATGATCGATTTAACCCTCTACTGACAAATTCTTTTTTCGAAAATTTTAATTTTTCCTGTGTTCAGGAGGTCATTTTGAGCAACTTTTGTTCTACGAAAAACTTTACTTCTCTTGTTTTACGTTTTTCTTGTTTCACTTTTAGTATTTTAATTTGCATTTATCTTGTTTAGTTTATGTTTGTTTTTGGTAGTATTTGGCCTATTCTACCACCTCCTATAATTTCATTCCATTCTCCACAAAATCAACCGATTTCGACATTTTTTTATTTTTTGTACTTTTTTATTTGGCTCAAACATTGTGGGGGCCTTTCCTATCACCAAAAAAACCATTTTGTGTCATTGATTCACCCATACAAATCTGCTCACAATTTTGGCAGCTGTTCATACAAAAAAGAGTACGTAAATTTTCGAAAATCTTTTACTTTTCAAAGATTTTTTTGATTGATTTAGTGTCTTCGGCAAAGTTGTAGATATTGATGAGGATCATTCAGAAAAAAATAGGGACGGAAAATATGTGATTTTTTAATTATTGTTCTTGCAAAAAATAAGTAATTTTTTTTTTTTTTAGATATGTTTTAGGGGACAACACCCCGTTTCTTTCAAGCCATTCGGAAGTATGGACCAAAATTTTGTCGACGAGTTATGATTTATTTTTGAATAGTGGTTTTTAAAAGATTGAAATTTTGTACTCAAAAATTTTGTCCTCATTTTTTAATGTAAGATCAAATTTGCAATCTTGTTTTTGGCAACTTTGCAATGCAAATCTTTGTTTTTGGTAACTTTGTATTTTCAATAATCAATTTTCTCACAAATCCAAATTGTGTGATTTAAAAATTCTTAACAATGCTCTAAATACTATCAAAACAACACCCCCTTCCCCCTATTCATAGACGTAATTTCAGAACAAATCCTCAACGTAGAAAGACGTTACAGCATCGTATGACTATTTGCCGCACAACTTGCACAACTTAAATGATTTTTGGAATTTGTGAAGGGGAACAAAACCTTGAAATAATATTTTCAATTCAATGGCTTAATTCAGACACAATTTTTCAATGGCTTAATTCAGACACAATTTTTTTATTTTTATTGAAAAAAACATGTTAGAGTATCTTATTTTATAATTTTCAAGAAATTTTTTAAAATAAGTATCGTTGTTCTATAAAGATAGATATAAAGCAAATTAAGACAACATTTAAAAAAAGTATGTTATGCTTGAAAACAATTGAAAGTATCGCAATTTTACAGAAAAAAAACTTTAGATTTCTCAGTTGGTTTATTTTCCTTTATTCAATTGATCAAAGTTTGAAACGCTCGATACTCCCCTTTCTTTACTGATTTGATTTTGTTAATGGTTTTAAAACAATATATTTTTGCAATTTCGTCGTGAAACTACTTACTTTTCCTGTCATTCTCAAACGACGAAAAAGCCTACAATTCTGTACCAGAATTAAGAAAATCGAATAGTAACACTTTTCAAAATAAATGCTGAAAAGTTCAACTTTTCAGCACTGAAATGGATGATGAAAAGTTGAACTTTTCAGCACTTGCTAAGAAAAGTAATATTTTTCAACATTTTTTTATATAAACGATTCATTGACAAAATACATGAACATTTGACTTATAATTCCATTTAAAGGGTTATTTTTGGAAATGCAAAAACTAAGTATAGAACTCGAACTATACTTGATTTTTTCAGCACTCGTCGTATTTATCCAAATCGGTGAACCTCGTTGGATAAATGTACGATTCGTGCTGAAAAAATCTTCTTTTTGCAACTTGTTACATAAACAACTATTTAAATTGAGTACAAGTTTAAACTGAAGGTTAAGCTAGCCATTAAACGAATAAATCCTTTTTTCCGGCATCTTTTCTAACAGACAGTTAACAGAGGACAACAATACAACTAAAATCATAACAAAACTGACCGAAATCTTAATTAATTTCATGAACTTACGTTCTGCTAGATTTCTTGCGATCTGTTCATTCAATTGAGACACTTTTTTCTTTAAATTGGAACAAATTTCATAAGTACAATAATTGCACAACTTTTTAAAAAACGTTCCGTTAGTGTCTCGTTGATCGTTTTTAAGGTTATTCAACGTATATTTTTTTAGGAAACCACGACTGTTACTAATATTCATATTTCTACTATATATGTGATATACTCTCTGTGAAGTGTTCCTATCTACTTCAAACCCAATCTTATAAACCATTTCGGGTGGAAATGAAAGTTGCTTTAGTAAATCGCTGTATCTGTGCAAATATCCTTTGCTATGCTTCCAAATTGAATAAATCTCACAAGTCTGTGCGTTCGTCACTAAAATTGCACTGTTCAACCCAAAAATAACATGTAAGTCATACATTTTATAGCGGTGACAAATTTCAGTCATATTTTGAGCCAAATAAGAATAATTAGCATAGTAAAATCTTCCCTGCCAGAACGGTGCAATAAAATCATCAAACAAAACTGGACTGAAATCTAACTCTGGTGCTGTGGTAACTGTACACACATTACCAATTGCGTTATCTGTTATCGCTGCAAGTACCAGCGTAAAGAACAAAGCTTTCATTTTCGGACGTGAAAGTTAGCTGCTAATCAGTGTCAATTCGGTTTTATTGATGAATAATCAAGTAACAAAAGGTTTTTTTAGAAGTGCATTACACAGTTTTGGATTTTCTTTCAACTGTGTGTTACATTATAATCCATTTTAGAACAATTACTGCCATTAACTATGAGTTTACCAAAAGTGAAAAAAAAACTTACTAAAATTGCAAAGGAAAGTTGATTGAAATGGAGAAAGCAGCTGCCTGAGGGCCAGCAATTGTTCCGTCTTGTTACGGCAGTTCCGAAATCGCGTCATCATCTCCCCCGCGATAGCAAAGAACTCCAACAGGGTAAAGAGATCTTCCCCGGTGAATTTTTGCTGGGCCGCTGGCCGTTACCGGCAGTGACCAAGCTGGCAAACGATTGCGATTTCTTGCTCCTCGAGGTAGGTTTTCCGTGCGCTGCATCCATGCTGGTATGGCTACCTCCACAGTTCGCACACTTGTCGCGCGACTTAATTTGTTCTGTCCCCCAATAGCGCAAACCAGTATGTATGGAAAACATTGATGATCTGCTTTTTCTATATTTTTTCTCAATTTCCAATCTTTAGATTCTAAAAGACCAGCATCGAATTTGAACTACTACTCAACATCCGTTTTCATTCTCATTTGAATCAAATAACATCCCACAACAAACTTTGTACTCCTCAAACCAGCGGATGAATCTGTTTTGAAAAACAAGCGTGTCAGCATGACCAAACCTCCAGCATCCGCGTTGGTCCGGCCTGACCCACGTCCGTTCTTATCTGGCACGTGAACCGTCACGCCCGGACCCATTGATGAATTGTTTTATTGGGGTTTGCATAGGCAGACGCGGATCAGACATCAACGACTACGAGGTTGGACGAGATTGTCCAACAAACATCATCGTTGTCACCGCGCGTTATTATTGTTGTTGTTCTTGACAGCTCTCCAACAAATCACCGCACGCCAATAAAAACGTGAATGCTCTGCGGCGACCAAATCAGGCTGATAAG